>NC_086105.1:91152734-91452734 GCF_963921235.1 Mobula hypostoma | reverse complement strand
TTTGCCTCTGACTTCACTTGTCAGCCATGGTAGTGTCCTTCTTCCATTCAAAAATTTCTTCTTATTTGTAATATATCTGTCTTGCACTTCCCTCATTTTTCACAGAAACTCCAGCCGTTGCTGCTCTGTTGTCCTTCCTGCTAGTGTCCCTTTCCAGTCAACTTTGGCCAGTTCCCCTCTCATGCCATTGTGATTCCCTTTATTCCACTGGAATACCGACACATTGGAATTTACTTTTTCCTTCTCAGATGTCAAAGTGAACTCAATCATAATGTGATCACTGTTCCCTAAGGGCTCCTTAACCTTATCACCTCCAGATTATTGCACAACACCCATGCAAATATATATACGTACTTATTGTAATTCAGTTTTTTTCTATATTTATCATGTATTGCATTGTACTGCTGCTGTAAAGTTAACAAATTTCATTACGCAAACACAAGGAATTCTGCAGATGCTGGAAAATCAAGCAACACACATCAAAGTTACTGGTGAACACAGCAGGTCAGGCAGCATCTCTAGGAAGAGGTACAGTCAACGTTTCGGGCCGAAAACCTTCTGAATTTCATTACATATGTTCGTGATATTAAACCTGATTCTGATTCTAAGATACTACCGTGGATAGAACATTAGCTGAACAGCAGGAGACAAAGAGTGGGAATAAAGGGAGCCTTTTCTGGTTGGCTGCTGGTGACTAGTGGTGTTCCACTAGGGTCTGTGTTGGGACCCATTCTTTTTGACATTATATGTCAATGATTTGGATGACAGAATTGATGGTTTTGTTGCAAAGTTTGCTGATAATACAAAGGTAGGTCGAGGGGCAGGTGGTTTTGAGGAAGTAGAGAGGCTACAGAAGGACATAGACAGATTAGGAGAATGGCTCAAGAAGTGGCAGATGGAATATAGTGTTGGGAAGTATATGGCTCTGCACTTTGGTAGAAGGAACAAAAGGGTAGACTATTTTCTTAATGGAAATGAAATTCAAAAATCTAAAGTGCAAAGGGACTTGGCAGTCCTCCTGTAGGATTCCCAAAGGTTAATTTGTAGGTTGAGTTGGTGGTGAGGAAGCAAATGTGATGTCCACTTTTATTTTTAGAGAACTGAAATATAAAAGCAAGGATATAATGTTGAGGCTTTATTAAACACTGACGAAACCTCACTGGAGTATTGTGAGAAGCTTTGGGTCCCCTACCTAAGAAAGTTATGTGCTGACATTGGAGAGAGTTCAAAGGAGGTTGTTGAAAATGATTCTGGGAATGAAGAACTTGTCATATTACGAGTTTTGTTGGCTCTGGGCCTGTACTTGCTGAAATTGAGCAGAAGGTGTGTGTGTGTGGGGGTTTTATTGAAACCTATTGAATGTTGAAAGGCCTAGTTAGAGTGAACATGAAGAGGATGTTTCCTATAGTGGGTGAGTCTAGGATCCAAGAGCACAGCCTCAGGATAGAGGGATGTCTATTTAGAACAGAGAAGAGAATGAATTTATTTAGCCAGAGAGTGGTGAGTCTATGGAACTTGGCTGTGGAGGCAAAACATGGGGTATATTTAAGGCAGAGATTGATAGATTCTTGATTAGGCAGGGCATGAGGGGATATGTGGAGAAGGCAGGAGATTGGGCTGAGAGGGAAATGGATTAGACATGCCAAAATGGTGAAGCAGAGTCGATGGGCCAAATGCTCCTCTATCTTACGGTCTTGTGGAGCTTATCCCCACTACCTCCTGTGGCTATGACTATTTTAAGGACACTCAATAAGAAAGGGGCTATGAACAAAGAACACTATTGAATCAAAAAGCTGGAATTCTTTTTAGTCAGACATTCAAGAGAAAATTTCCATACTACTCTGAGAACACAGTAAGCCTTTGTGAATTCATTATTAGGAAAAAAATAGACTTGTTTTTGAAGTTTGCTTGGGTAATAAATCACGGCACCAAGATTAATTTTTGAAGTTATTGAATGATAATGGAATGGCTGAAGAGGATAATGAAATTGCTATGGCCTTTAATTGTGACTTTAATTGTTGTGAGCTTAAGTTAATAAAGAAGCGTTTGTTTGGAACAGAAGAATGATCACAAGATTGTAAACATGTTCTGTGTTGAATCAATGCTAGTTGATAAGCTTGATGTCAGAGACCAGACAGTTTTAGGTTTGGATGGGAGACACTATATCAAAAGTATGACACAAAGTTAGGCCATTCAGCCCCTTGAACCTACTGCCCAGTCAGTAAGATCACAGCCGATCTAATTGTATCTCTAACTGTAACACTTTATTTTGCTTTCTGTTACTGTTTTCCCTTGAACTACTTGAAACTGTTGCGATGAAATTATCTATATAGATGCCTTGCAGAGGTTTTTCACTGCACTTTGGTACACGTGACAATAATAAAAGAAAATATCAATATTCCAGATCTGGAACTCAACCCCTTGTAACCTTTCACCCCATTTTATATTCAGAATCCTCTATCTTTGCCTTAAAAATATTCAAAGACTCTGTCCCTTGAAGGAGAGCATCCTAAGGACAAACAGCCAGCTGACAGAAACAAAAAACACTTCATTCTAATGGAAATGGCAGCAGTTACTTTTAAACCATGACTCCTGGTTCTAGGTTTCCCCACAAAAGAAATACTATGGTTCCCCAGTGTACGCAGCTGAGAAATCATGACAAGGGGGCAGGAGCTATCTGCAAGTGTGCACAAGTTTTCCCGATATACAGTAGACCCGACAAAATGCAAAATAACGTTCAGTCTTTAAAAATAATGCCAGGGTAACTTACAATTCATTTGTGTTTCTTGCATTGATACGTCTTTAAGAGGGAAATTGGGGTGTGATGAACAATGTGCCTGTGGGTGGTCTTTAACTGACATGTAAGTGTGGTCCATTTCCAGCAAATACCCCGAGAAACAGAACACAACTTATTATCACAACACACACAAAATGCTGGAGGAACTCAGCAGGCCAAACAGCATCTATGGAAAAGAGTAAACAGTTGACGTTTCAGGCAGAGATCCTTCATCAAAGCTGGAAAGGAAGGTGAGGTGTCAGAGTAAGAAGGTGGGGGGAGAGGAGGAAGAAGCACAAGGTGGGAGGTGATAGGTGAAACTGAGAGGGAGAGGGGTGAAGTAAAGAGCTGGGAAGTTGGTTGGTGAAAGAGATACAGGGCTGGAGAAGGGGAATCTGATAAGAGAGGACAGAAGACCATGGAAGAAAGGGAAGGGGGAGGAGCACCAGAGGGAAGCGATGGACAGGTAAGGTAAGGAGATAAGGTGATAGAGGGAAACAGGAATGGTGAGTAGAGGAGGAGAGGGGAGGGGAAATTTACCAGAAGTTAGAGAAATCGATGTTCATGCCATTAGGTTGGAGGTGTTACTCCTCAAGCTTAAGTGTGGCTTCATCATGGCAATAGGGGAGGCTGGAATGGGAATGGAAATTAGAATTGAAATGTGTGGCCACCAGGAAATCCCAACTTTTTGTGGTGGATGGAGTGTAGGTGCTCATCGAAATGGTCTCCCAATCTATACTGGGTCTGACTGATCTACAGGGGGCCACACTGGGAGTGCTGGATGCGGTAGATGAACCCAACAGATTCGTAAGTGTAGTGTTGCCTCTCCAGGTGGACTGTTTGTGGCCCTGAGGTAAGGGAGGAGGTGTAGAGGTAGGTATGCCACTTGTCCCGCTTACAAGGATAAGCACCACGAGGGAGATCCGTTGGGAGGGATGAGTGGACGAAGGAGTCACATAGAGAGTGTTCCCTGTGGAAAGCAGAATGTGAGGGGGTGTGAGGGAAAGATGTGCTTGGTGGTGGGATCCTGTTGAAAATGGTGAAAGTTATGGAGAAGTATGTGTTGGAAGCGGAGGCTAGTGGGTTGGTAGGTGAGGACAAAAGGAACCCTATCTGTTGTACATCAGAAAGATTATGGCCTGAGGACACATTTTCCATCCAGATTTAAGGGAATGATCTGTAGATGGATTCATTTTCTTTTCTAACACTTGCAAAGTACATCAATTCCTGTCCTTATCTCAAGGTTTTGTAATACTTAGCCCTTCTGTTTTCCATTTATTGAATACTGAATCTGATCCTTATAAAAAGATAATGCCACCTGTTGGATGGAGGCTTTGACAGATACATTGTATAGCGCTATGTGATTGAATCCTAGAACAGTGCAGGACAGAAGGAAGTGATTTGATTGTTTTTTAAAGATCTGCTCAGGTAGTCCCATATTTGAAGGGTAGATAAGGGTGAACTGGTAGATATGATGTATTTGGATTTCAGAAATTTTCGATTAGGTGCTATATGAGAGGTTTTAAACAAAATCAGACAACACGGGAGGTTTTGGTGGGAATGGAGTGTTAGTTATTTGATGGAAAGCAAAGGCTCTGATCAGGGGGTTTGCTGCAGGGAATCAGACAGTATGCATTCTGTATTAGTAATTTGAATGAGGGGGCCATGCACCTGCTTCACCTTAGGCAATCCCATGAGTTTGCCTCCATTCTGGCTTAGAAGATCCTGTTGTGACTGATGACTTGATTGTCAGAACTACAGACTCTTCCACAGGTTGGGCAGCAGCTGGCTGATAGGATGGTTGTGTGGATAGTCTGCATGCTCCTGCTGCCATTTACATTGGGCTCATTGATAAATGGACTCATAGTTCTCAATGTTATCCTGGATAATCCTTCTCTACTCAAGCAGTTGTAGGTCTTGAGATTTCCAGGAATTGGTGGGCATGGTTGCATTTTATCAAGGGGGTTTCAAGCATCTTCTTGAATCTTTTCCTCCGCCTGGTAAGATCTTCCCATGCCAGAGTTCAAAAGGGAAAGTCCTTTTGGCTGTCAGCTGACTTGAAGATTGGCTGACACAGGTGTCAGTACAGTCAGAATGACTGGCGCACAAAGGAGCTGGAGGAACAGCAGGTTAGGCAGCCTCTATGGTGGGAAATGGACAGTCACGTTCTGGGTTGAGAGTGATTGATGTTTTTTTTGACCAATGAGAATGTTTAGTGGCTGTCAGCTGACCTGGAGGTGGGCAGACACAGGCATAGCTTCAGCCAGAGTGATTGAAAGATGGAGTGAGGGTTTCCTGCCCACTGACTTGGTAACAGGGTTGTTGTCTTTGGAGTGATTGGTGGTTATATGACCATTGGGAATGCTAGGCTGCTGTCAGCTGCTGATACGGAATTGGGCAGCTGTGTAGTTTGTGATAAGGATGCAAAGGCTTTAAGGTGATATAGATAGATTAAGTGAATGGGAGAGAGAATTTAATGTGGAAGTGGTACAGAAATAAAAGGGCAAAGTATTTTTAAATGGTGAGAAATGACTGGTGTTGATGTATAGAGAGACCTAACTGTTCTTGTACAATAATCACTGGAAATGAATATAGAAATACTGCAAGCAATTAGGAAGTTTATGTTGGTCTTTATTCTAAGAGAATTTGAGTACAAGATCAAGGATGCCATCTCAGTTATACAGGACCCAGGTGTGACTGCCTGTGGAAGACAATATACTGGTCTGGACTTTTGATCTGTGATAGAGGATGTGCAATGAAAATTCACCAAGTTGGCTTATTCAATGCACGTTTGGCAAATGAGGAGAGATTAAGCAGATTGGGCAAGAATTTAGGCGATCTCATTGGAAGATACAAAATCCTGATGAGATTTGAGAGGATGGAGATGCCAATCTTTGGAATTCTCTATGCAAGAGGTCACTGGAGACTCAGTCACTTAGTATATTTAAGAAAGAGTGACTGATTTTGAATATTCAGAGAAACAAGCGAATTGAAGTTAGTGCAGTATTGTAGAATTGAGCTGAAAGGTTGTTCATACTAACATTGAATAGTAATGTGGGCAGAGGGGCTGATTGGCCTAGAGCTACTGTATGTCTATTACTGACTTCCTTATTTCCCTGACACAATATTGATAAATAAGTTTGTCATTGTCCCATTACCGATGAACAGTGACAAACTTTGCAAGACACTTACATAGATCATTTCATCAAGTTAGTACAATGAAGTAACACAGGGCAAAGCTAATAACAGAATGGGGAAGATAGTGTTTCTGTACAAAGCAGACAGGCAAGGCAGAGTGTGAGGTCAACAGCTCACTTTAATGCACAAGAGTGGCATTGTCCTTGAGCCTCGTTTTACATGCTTTCTGTTGAAGTCAAGTTAAAGTTCAAGTTTAAGTTTATTGTCATTCAACTGTATACAATGTACACACTCAGACCCCACTTGACACTGAGGATGTATTCCTCGGAGGTGGAGCACTACGTAAATCAGCACTCTGCGGGATCAATATAGCACTACAAAAATGGACATGTGTTCTTGATAAAACAAATCAAACCTGCGATATATGATACATTATTTTATGTATACCGAGTAATTTGTGGAGTAACAAACACACAGATAGGCCGAACGTGCATCAACGGAGTAGCAACACATGGCAGCAGCAGCGAAGGCAACCAGGTGCTGGTTACATTTTAGGGGAGGGACCGGGCTGTGGGTCCTCCTCTAACTTTGCTTTCTTCGTCAAGTAGGCGTCAAGATTTGACTGCCTTTTCTTAAGTTTCCTCTCATGAAGCAGTTCTCGGTAGCAGGAAATCATACCGAGAACTCCTCTCTTTGCTCTACTGCTTCACTCCCAGTCAGGGTCATTATCGGTGAACTGGTCCACGATTTGTGTGATCATGGTGATGCTGGTGCAGAAGAATTTTGTGGTGAGGTTTCTTGCTAGTGTTTCCTCTTCTCCATCCGTGTCCTCAGATTCACTCAGGATGTGTTGCTCTGCCAATTCTCAAAGCTCATAGTGATGAATGCTCTCACTGTGAGAATGCAGTAACTCTTCAACATCGCCATCATTAACATCCTCACACTATATCACTTGCAGTTTCACATCCATGCCAATATTTTTCCTAGACATCTTACATGTACAACCCTCACTGAAAGTTGCAGGCCATTTTCCAGACATTATGGGCGAAGAAATGGAATAAGTTGGTGAAGGACCAAGACGTTTACATTGGCGGATGAGGCAAATTGTGAACTAATACGTAATTAGCTGTGAGTGGCTCAGAGCGTATGTAACACGCTCTCATTGGCTGATTGAATGTTTACAGTAATGGTGGCCGCTCAAGAGGCTTTAAGTGTTGCTTAGAATGAATTTTTATCATTTTTAATAATTTCAATGAAGAATTGATGAACTGCTTTGTAACGAATCAGCGCTATGTGGGGTAGTGTTATGCGGGGTAGCACTATGCAGGTAGCGTTATGCAGGGTCTGAGTGTACAGCCAAACAAAACAATATTCCTCCAGACCAAGGTGCACAACCCAGTACATATATCTCTCACACAACACATAAAGTAATATCACAACAAATAAATTAACAAATAATAAATTGTATTTCAGAAGGCTGACACTTAGCATAAGGTGCATTTACAACACAAGTTAAAAAGTAAACAGTATTACACTTCATGCGTGATGAGACCTGGGTGGTGACAGGGAGTTCAGTAGTCTCATGGCCTGGGGGAAGAAGCTGTTTCCCATCCTAACAGTCCTTGTCCTAATGCTATGAACTTTACCGCCTGGTGATAAGGGGGTCAAAGAGATTGTAGGATGGGTAGGAGGTACCCTTGTCAATGCCAAAGGCCCTGTATACACAGTGCTCCTGTCAAATATCTCGGATGGGTGGAAGCGAGACCCCAATGACCCTCTCAGCAGTTCTCGCAATACTTTGTGGGGTCTTGTGGTCAGATGTTTTGCAATTCCTCTATCAGACAGTGATGAAGCTGGTTAGAACACTTTCAATGTTGCTCCTGTAAAAATTCGTTCGAATGGGTGGTCGGGCGGCGGGGGGAGGGGGGGAAGCCTCGCTTGCCTCAGTCCCCTCAGGAAGCAGAGACGTTGTTGTGCTTTCTTGGCTAAAGAGGTGCTGTTGAGCAACTAGGTGCATCACGGTCTGGAATGGGAGATTCTGGTTTTGTATCTTTTGCCCGATGGGAGGAGGGAGAAGAGAAAATGTCTAGGGTGAGTGTGGTCTTTGATTATGTTGGTTGTTTTACCAAAGCAGCGAGAAGTGTAGATAGAGTCCATGGAGGAGAGATTGGTTTTCTTGATGTGTTGTGCTGTGTTCACAACTCTCTGTAGTTTCTTGCAGAGCAGTTACGATACCAAGCCATTGTGCATCCAGATAGGATGCTTTCTGTGGTGCATCTGTAATAATTGGTGAGGGTCAAAGGGGACATACCAAATGTCTTTAGCCACTGAGGAAGTAGAGGTACTGGTGAACTTTATTCACCACTGAGTCTGGGTGGTTTGACCAGAAAAGGCTATTGATAATGTTCACTCCTAGGAATATGAACTTCTCAACCATCTCAATCTGAGCATCGTTAACGTAAGCAGGAACTTGTGAACTGCCTCCCTTCCTGAAGCCAATGACCAGTTCTTTTGTTTTGCTGACATTGAAGGACAGATTGTTGCCATGACACCATAACACTAGGGTTTTATCTCCTTTCTATCCTCTGACTCATTGTTATTTGAGATGAATCCCACCTCATCTGCAGACCTGTAGATGGAGTTAGAATAGAATCTGGCCACACAGTTCTGAGTAGCATAGGCAGCAAAGTAGGGGAATGAGGACATAGCCCGGTAGGGCACCAGCGTTGAGAAAAATTGTGGAGGTGATGTCGCTTCCTGTCCTTACTTATTGCAGTCTGTTGGTTAGGAAGTCAAGGATACAGTTGGAAAAGGAGCTGTTGAGTCCCAGGTTTATTATCCAGATGCTCCAGAGATGACCTTTTGGCCAGGGAGATGATGCCTGCCGTGGACCTGTTTGGCAGTGTTGTGACTGGCAATGAACGCCACTAGAGAGACACGATACTGGTAATGCAAAAGTCTTTATTCGGCACACACAAGCTGACAGCCTTTATGGTCACTCTGGATAGAGGCTCTCTGACCCAGTATTACATCACATTTTTATATGTTAGAGTAGAACGATAACAACAGGACAATTTCTATAAATACAAGGCATTCATAATGCTTCCTTTGAGTTGCACATAATTTTCAAACATCTAGATCTTCATACCAATACACCCAAAATGAGTGTTAATCACCACTGTGTCTGATCTGCATTCATGCATATGCAGACATCTCAGGCGAATCGGATGTTTCCTAGTTTGCAACCAAACCAAGTCTGCAGCTCCATGAAGACTATTATTCTGAACTGCATTTTAAATTTAGAATACAGTCCACTGAATTCTCCAGACAGCTGGCAAATTTCAGTGAACTGAAGTTCCTCAGACGCTGGAGACAGTGCGCTACGGCCAGCTTCTCAAAGCACCTCATAATGGTGGATGACAGAGCCAGCGGCAGCAGTCATGAAAGCATGTTACCTGCTCTTTGCTTTGATACTGGGATGATAGTGGTCTTCTTAAAGAAGGTGAGAACTTCAAGTTGATGTAGGAAGAAGTTATAAATATCTTCAATTACCCCTGACAGCTGATCTGGGTTGCTGGATCTGCTAATTACCAGCCATTCATAAGACCATAAGACATAAGAGCAGAATTAGTCCATTCAACCCATTGAGTCTGCTCCGCCATTCCATCATGGCTGACTTATTATCCCTCTCTTGCCTTCTCCCTGTAATCTTTGACACCCTGACTAATCAAGAACCCATCAACCTCCACTCTAAATGACTTGTCTTCCACAGCCATCTGTGAAAATGAATTCCACAGATTCACTGCCATCTGGCTAAAGAAATTCCTTCTCATCTGTGTTTTAAGTGAATGTCCCTCTATTCTAATGTTGTATCCTTTGGTCTTAGGCTGTCCCACTACAGGAAACATTCTCTCCACATCCACTCTATCTAGGCCTTTCAATATTGGATAGGTTTCACTGAGATCTCCCCTCATTCTTCTAAACTCTGGTGAATACAGGCCCAGAGCCATCAAACATTCCTCATACATTAACCCTTTCATTCCTGCAATCATTCTCATGATCCTTCTCTGGACCTTCTCCAATGCCAGCACATCTTTTCTTAGATAAGGGGCTCAAAACTGCGCACAGTACTCCAAGTGCAGTGTGATCAATGCCTTACAAAACTTCAGCATTACATCCTAGCTTTTATATTCTAGACCTCTTGAAATGAATTCTAACATTGCGTTTTCTTTCCTTACCACTGACTCAACCTGCAAATTAACCCTTAGGGAATCTTGCATGAAGACATCCACATCCCTTTGCACCACAGCTTTTTGAATTTTCTCTCCATTTAGAAAATAGACTACATTTTTATTTCTTCTACTAAAGTGTGCGACCATACACTTCTCGGCATTGTATTCTATTTGCCACTTCTTTGCCCATTTTCCTAATCCATCTAAGTCCTTCTGTAGCCTCTCTGCTTTCTCAACACTACCTGCATCTCCACCAATCTTCATATTGTCTGCTAGCTTGGCCACAAAGTCATCAATTCCATCATTGACAAATAGCATAAAAAGAAGCTGTCCCAACACAGGCTCCTATGGAACACCACTAGTCTCTGGCAGCCAACTAGAAAAGACTCCCTTTATTTCCACTCTTTGCCTCCTGCCAATCAGTGAATCTTCCATCCATGCTAGTATTTTTTTTCTGTAATACCATGGGCTCTTATTTGTTTAAGAAGCCTCATGTGTGGCACCTTGTCAAAGGCCTTGTCAGAATCCAAGCAAATGATATGCACTGACTCTCCTTTGTCCATTCTGTTTGTTATTGCCTCAAAGAATTCCAACAGATTTGTCAGGCAAGATTTCCCCTTAAGGAAACCATGCTGACTTTGGCCTATTTTATCATGTGCCTCCAAGGACCCTGAAATCTCATCCTAAATAATGGACTCAAACATCATCACTACTAATGCCTCCACCATCTCCTCAGCTACCACTTTCAGAATGCTGGAGTGTAGTCGTTCTGGTCCAGGTGATTTATCTAATTTCAGACCTTTCAGCTTCCCAGGCACTTTCCACTTGGCAATAGTAACTGCAGTCACTTATGCCCCTTAACACTCTCACACATCGCTAGTGTCCTCCACAATGAAGACTGACACAAAATGCGTATTAAGTTCATCTGACATTTCTTTGTCCCTCTTTACTATTTGTCCTGCATCATTTTCCTGCGGTTTTATACCCACTTTCAGGCAGTGCATCCCAGTTCAGCTCACTTCACTGTAGAAATATGAATGATTTATGTAGGGCAGTGAGGACCAGAAATGACCTGCTGGATCATTAACCTTGTCTTAGTTGGCCACTCGCCTATGTCACTTGCATAACTGACTTAATCAGTGGAATTTCCCTGCTGCTGTAACTCACCAACTCAGGCAGTAGCCCGATGTGACCCACAGAATCAAGCAAGATTAACCTGATTGGATTGCATCTTTGCCAGCTGCAGTGCACTGGGGTAAGAGTAGCCCAGAGATACAGGGCAAGCCACCTTATATTCCATCTGGGTAGCCTCCAACCTGATGGCATGAACATTGACTTCTCTAACTTCCGCTAATGCCCCACCTCCCCCTCGTACCCCATCCGTTATTTATTTTTATGCACACATTCTTTCTCTCACTCTCCTTTTTCTCCCTCTGTCCCTCTGAATATACCTCTTGCCTATCCTCTGGGTTCCCCCCCCCCCTTAGCTTTCTTCCCGGACCTCCTGTCCCATGATCCTCTCGTATCCCTTTTGCCAATCACCTGTCCAGCTCTTGGCTCCATCCCTCCCCCTCCTGTCTTCTCCTATCATTTCGGATCTCCCCCTCCCCCTCCCACTTTCAAATCTCTTATTAGCTCTTCCTTCAGTTAGTCTTGACGAAGGGTCTCGGCCCGAAACGTCGACTGTACCTCTTCCTAGAGATGCTGCCTGGCCTGCTGCGTTCACCAGCAACTTTGATGTGTGTTGCTTGAATTTCCAGCCTCTGCAGAATTCCTCGTGAAGGCATACAGTGAAACGTGCCATTTGCACCAACGACCTTCGCAGTCCGATGATGTGCTGGTGGGGGGGACAGCCCAAATGTGTCACCATGGTTCCTTTGCCAATATAGAATGCCTCACAATTTGCTAACCCTAACCGGTACGACTTTGGAATGTGGGAGGAAGCCAGAACACTCTGAGGAATCCCACGCGGGCACAGGGAGAATCTACAAAGTTATAGACAGTGGCAGGAATTGAATCATTGTTGTGACCACTGGCACCGATAAGCCATGAGGAACCATTTGCAAAGGAAAAACGTAGACGTTTGGGACTCCTGTTAACATTGTGGACTTCTGGAAGTCCCACAAAACCATGGATTTCTGGAAGTCCTAAATAAACAACTCTTTTCCATTGGGTCTACATCTTTCTGATGTATTAATCCAGGGATGAATGTGATGTGATGGATAATATCCCATAGATAGGTGTGGGGAGCAACATTTAGTGTTGCTGCCTCAGTCCTGCATACCACTCCCACATCTATGGACATGTACCTGTAGCTCTTGGGTGGTAGTGGCCACTCACCAGGCCTGATTCAGATCCCTTGAAGTTACAAAACATACCCATTGTGTTAGATCCCATCCCCACCGCTGAACTACTGACCTTCATGACTGTCCCCACCCAACTATTGATCTACTCTCACCAATATACTCCCAACCTTCAGCCTTGGGCATGAATCCACTGCCCACTGCAATTCCTCACTTCCTTTTGACCTCCGGTGTTGACCTTAGTCCCACCGTCCCCACTAAGCTGCAGCCACCACTCAAGTACAATCTCTTGCTCTGTCTGGTTGATCCTGTACCAGTTCCCTGGCCCTGATCTCCACCTACACCCCAGATGGTACCTTGCCACATCCTGCCATCTGGAGAATAGACTGGAAAAGTGCCCTTCACTGCGTGCAGTAGCATGTAAGGACTTAGGCCGCACACGGTACTGAAGTAGGCCTATGTGAGCTTCCATCAATGCTCGCCTCCCAGCACCTCTTCCATTTCAGACTGAGACCTTGAAGAGCAACTTGGCCGAGCATAACTCAGAGATCAACAGCAAGTTACAGAACAAGAGCAAAAAGCCACATGCAAACAAAAAGCAGCAGTCAATACTCGTCCAGTTTCTACTGCCTCCGCACTGTGCTGGATGTGCAGGCCTGGAGAGAGAGATGGAGCCCAAAGGCTTCTTGACTCCTAGTAAGCATTACCCTGTAAGTTATGGCTAATGTTTAACCTCAGCATAATTTTGGCAGGGACCAGGCAATCACTGCAGCTGAATGTTTGCTAATTCTGAAAGGGTAATTCAATAGCATCTATTAACATGGAGTTTTACTTTGAACTGATCTTCTTCCATGAAGTTGTAACATTTCCTGAGAGAGCCTTACTGATGTGCAAGCATTGAGAATTGATCTACTGTTTGACTCATTGGTCCTAACTACTGAAACCGTTGCAAAGAAAAGCTTAGCTCCCTTTACAAACTGTAAAATCTTCCACACAAAGTGTTAGAATTAAGCTGCACTTTGGTCAATTACTTTGGTCTGTAAGTTTGAATGCAAAATACTGAAAAGCTATGTCATATTTGCTCTGTTTTAAATCAGGAAATTCAGCCCAACTTTACACTTCACCTGGGCTGCTATGCCTGTAGTTTAGTTCATATAGAACTTCGCAGCCACTACTGATGCACTGTTAAAAAGGTGACTGAGGTTCCTGACTTAAGGCAAGGGCATGGTACCTCCCCAGCACAGATCACCGGCTGAAACAGAAATAGAGATCACAGAATCCCTGTAGATTGAGGGAATGTAATAAAAGCCTTCCCCTGAGAACTCAGATGTTAATGTGAATCACAAGGCTTATCGCTCTCTGCAGCTGCAACATGAGGCAACACTTCTCATGCTCAATGTCCAGTGTCTCCTTCAATATCCACCGTATATCACACTGACCACTTTACGTAGAAGGTAGAGACCTCAGGCAAGGGCTATGTGTATTTTCTGTGCTTCTAACTGCTGCCTTTGTCATAGCCAGCACCTTTACAATGCCTGCCACTGGATCCTCATGTAAGAGGGATCTTCCACACTTCCCAGTTGGAAAGAATTAGCTCCCAGGTCCCTGGGAAGTCCTGTATGGGGATTGGAGATGGACTCTCGCTAACTCCATGGCATTTCTTGCATGTTTTCAGACAGGATCCACAGTGGAATGAGGAATATAAGTGGGGAGGTGGGGTCACAAGTGGGTGTTCAGATCCATATTGGCTATAATTTGATTGAATGAGTTAGCAGGTGTGGAGGACTGCATGCACAATTCCTTCTTTTAATCCCTGTAACTAAGGGCACTGGATGTGGAATGAATATAATCACGATTGAAAATGGAATGTTTTCTGTTTTTAGTCTCGGACCCTCAGATCTCAAGCAAATTCACAGTTCACTTGTAAACCGGGATATAAAGAAGCCAGCAGAATCTGGCAATGTATCGAGCATCGCCAGCGCACAGAAAACAACACCAAGTCCAAGTACAAGTGCAGCTCGGGAGAACGCTAGCACGCCTGTTGGACATACTGTAGAGGTGACCTTCTCTCTCCACGTTCCAGGTAATGTCTCAATTTCCACATCACCTGCCTCTCCCAACAAGCAGTCAAGTCCAGAGACTAGGCCCTCTCAGTCAACATATCAGAAGAAAGTACTCAAACCAGACCCACAGCTATTGTCCGGAGTTGGGGATGCCTTCCAGTCTCCAACCACTGCTGACAAGCACGTCATCACGGTTACTCCCTCTAAGAAGGAAGGAAGTGGCTCTCAAACTCCAGGGGTCATCTGTCGACCAACTTTGGATAAGGTATCAGAGGAACCTTCAGGCAAGCAGAGCTGGGTTCAAGGCAAATTAAGTATGGAGACAGGTCAGTATGTCCCTGCAAATCATTCCACTGCCAACAACACATCTCTTCATTCTCCCAATTATAAGCACCTTCTATTTTGCCATAACTGATGATAGAAACTTGGTTTGATAACAAAATAGTATGTTCATGAAAACTTATGTACTTCTGGAAATTTCTGTTAAATCTAAATTTTTCATACATTTGATGTTCAGTAAGAGAATCATTAACAAATCTAATTTTCATAATTGAACCTTCCTTTCAGTGAATGCAGTTCAAATTTCATAATGTCTAGTGTTTATATTGTAATTAAGAGATCATAATTGGGCTACATATTTAACTTAAAGCAATGTTCTGCTACTGGATTATAGGAGAATTAGCAGGGCCTGATTGCTTTTGTGTTATGACTATTGTTAAATGCAAATTAAGTTGAACGTTTGGTTTCCAAGGAAACCTCAGCATCAGTGAAATACGTAGGCAGTCACAGTAACATGCATTTATATAATGCCCTCAGCATGGTGAAGCTTCCCAAGATCGGAGATTTTCTCAAGTGAATTTGCTAATAATCCATCAATAGAGCCTAATAGGACAGCTGAGTAAGACCAGGGTCAAAGAGGTGGGGGTAGTACATTGTTTAAGTTATTGGATGAGCTGAGAGTCAATCTCCAGATGTGTATGTAACTCCATTGTGGCAGCTGGAGAATTTAAATTCAATTAATTAAATTAATCTGGATTGACATCAAACTCTGAAATTGAATCACAAAGATCCTGGGTTATTATATAAAAAAAATTAGCTCATTAATATTGTAGGAATGAAATCTGCCATCGTCATTTGGTCTGGGCCTAAATGTAACTCCAGACCTGTCAGTGGTATTGACTCCGAACTGCTTATTAAGATCTAGGCCACTCAAAGACAAGCATTTTTGGAGATGTCTATATCCTGTGAACAGACAAATATTAAATAAAGTCAGAAAAAATGTAAGAAATTAGGAGTAGCCTCACTATGCAATGTGATTGTGGTTGTTCTACCCCAGACCTCATCTCTTCTGTGCTGGTTCTCCATAGCCTACAATTTTCTGATCTTTCAAAAATATAATTCCTTTCTCTTTAAATAAACATAAGTGATTCTGCCAATGCTGGAAACCCAGAGTAATACACACAAAATACTGGAGGACCTTAGCAGGTCAGGGAACATCTACCATGAGAAATACAGAGATGACCCTTCCCTGAAACGTCGATTCTTTATCCTCTCCATAGAGTCAACATTAAATGCCCTCAGTCTTCCAGTCTTCACAAATTTCTATGGATTACCACCTTCTGTGTGAAAAGATTCCTATGTACCTCAGTTTTAAATGACTGACCCCTTATCTTGTGACAACATCTCCGTATTCAAGGCACTCCCACATATGAAAGCATCTCAATATCAATTCTATTGTGCCCTCTTTAAAATCTTTTATGTATCATGAAGTTCACCACTTATTCTCCAAAGAATATAGATCTAATTACTTTAGCCACCAGTGACAAAACAATCCTCTCTTCCAAGAAATTAGCCAAAGGGAGTGAATCTCTTTTTGACTATCTTCAATGTCAATATAGACTGTATTAAATAACAAGACCAAAACTGTGAAAAATAATTCAGGTCTAACCTCACCTGTACAATTGTAACAATACTTTCCAATGTCTGAACTTCACCCAGTAAAGGCTGATACCCCACAAACGACGCACACAAAATGCTGGAGGAACTCAGCAGGCCAGGCAGCATTAAACAGTTGACATTTCAAGCCAAGACCCTTCAGCAGGATCTGCTTTCTTAACAGTCCTGCAACCTCTTGTGATAAGTATCTGAGAACTGATAGATTCCTCTAAATCTCACTCACTTGCAGTCTCTCTCTCCATATAGATCCACATAGAAAGTGCATGATCTCACATACTGTGTTATAATGCATTTGCAATATTTTTACCTACTTAATCAACCTATCAGCTTCAGAGTCCAAATATTGTCATCACAACAATTTCTCCCTCCTACTTCCATGTCATCAGCAAACTTTGGCACCTTACATCCAGACCCTCCTCCAAATCATCAATATTATTGGTAAATAACTGGGGGCTAGGAACTGATCTTTGGTGCACTCCACTGGCTACACCCTTCCTGTCTGCAATAGACCCACTCACACTGACTTCTGTGTAAGAGCTAGTTTTCATCAATATTGACACACTTTCCCTTACAGCACAAGCTCTTATCTTCCGCACCAGGCATGTTGTTATCAAAGAGTCAGAGATGCATGGGACAGAATCCCACAGCTTAGGGCTAAGGTGGATGGAGATCAACCCTTATTAGAAGCACAGCCCAGCTGATGCAGAGGTCCATTAGACATAGAACCCACTGAACATCGAGCCCCAATGTTGTTGTGATGGAGTTCTGGGAGATGCTGGAAGTTTGCTATGGGGGGAAGATCTCAAAGTGTTGGAAGGTTAAAGGAGATGACAGAAATATGAATGATCAACGCTAATTAAGAGTTTAAAAATGACTATGATAATCTTGAAAATCAATGCAGCATCAACTTTTTTAAAGCCAGGACCAATGTTGGAAGTGAGAAAGGGTAAGTTGAAAGGATATGTGCGAGTCACGTTTTTACACAGAGTGGTGGGTGTCTGGGGTGCACTGCCAGAGGTGATAGAGGAGGAAAATCATAGAGTTCTTAAGACACCTGTACCGTGAGAATAAGTTTCTTTTTATATACACCTCAAGTAATTTTTGCGCACCTTGTTTTCCCCAAAGAAAACAAATCCTGTCCATCCAGTCTCTTCACATAACTGAAGTATTCTATTCCAGGCAACATCCTAGGGAATCCCCTCTGCATTCTCTCCAGTCCAGTCACATCCTTCATTTAATATGATGACCAGAACTGGCCAGTATTCCAGCTGTGGCCTGACCAATGTATTACAAATTTATATCAAGACCTCCTTGATCTTATACTCTTATCACATCTAACGAAGACAATCATCCTGTTCGCTTCTCTTCACCACCTTGTCTATCTGTGCTGCCATCTTCAGGAATCTTAGACTAATACACCCAGCTCCCTTTCCTTGATGTTCCATTGGGCCCTACATTCATGGTACAGATCCTACCCTTATTAGTCCTCCACAATTCACAATGTAATTTACCAGCTTATCATTTTGGGGGCCTCCTTGCTACCAGCAGCACCACCACCACTTTTCATGTCACAAGCACACTTACTAATCATGTCTTCTACATTCACCTCGAACTCATTAATATTTGCGATAAGCAGCAAGAGCCCTGACACATGAGAAATGTGAGAAGACATTCCACAAACCCCTCTGGCCAATGACGTACTTTCATTATAATAACAGGAATCCCCATTTTCTCCCTGCTCCAGTCCCTGGACAGTGCTGTGGTGAATGATTGAATAATGAGCCAGATATTGAGGAATGTAGGGGCAGAGGCTAAATCAGCATGGCTCATGCAACCCAAACCTCTGCCACGTGAGGCAGCAGCACAGTTATCCACTCTACTACTACTATGTCGACTCAGGCCTTGGGGGCCAACGTCGGGCAAAAGGTTATCCATTCGGCGGGAGCATTTATAATGGGAGTCCTTCATATAGACTGCTGCTAAGCTGGTTTTCAGCTATCTGAACCCGATGGGCCTTGCCTAGGTGCTCACCATCAACTCTTGACCTCCCACCCACCCAACTGACTGAATCACGATCCAGTTTATGTAGGGGATAGATGTTGGGAAGAACACAAGGGAGGAGTCCCCTGCTTTTCAAAGCAATCACCTTTCCAGTCACCTGAGAGGGCAGTTGGGACCTCGTTCTTACATCCTGTGTGTAAGATCATGCCTCTGACAGTGCAACACTCCCAGTGCACTGCGCTGACACTGTAGGACAGTTTAGTGTTGTGAAGGCCTAAAGAAGGTAGTCAGTGAGATTAATTACTAGTAACTAGTGATGTTGATCACTAATTTTTAGTTCTTGATTTACTTTATCTTTTTCCTTAACCTCCTTCAAACTTTGGTGAACATCACCCTCTCATCAATAGTTCAGTGCAGGGTTGGGCTTTGAATATTTGCAGTCTGTAGGGGGAAAGGAGAGAGCCTAGAGAACTCCACAGTTCAGGGAAGGAAATCAGTGTTTGTCAACCTACAGAATTCTGTCCCCGAGCTACGGGTAAGGCTCGCAGAGTAATGTGCTCCCAGTGTTGCTGTACTCAATGAGATCATGACTGACATTGATGCTGTGAAATGTGGGTCTGAGCTGTAGGAAAAGTTCAGTAGATTAGACTGTGACAATGAAGAGAGAATGTTTATACAGTATTACATTCAGATGACCTACAGCAGAATTGGCCAGTTTTGATATAGAGGAACTGAGCTGCCTGAAAGCTTTGAATTCTATATTGAGTATCAAAGGCTGCCCAGTACTTACATGAAGATGAGGCATTGTTCCTCAGGTCCTCGTTATAACAGTGTTGGAAGCCACAGACAGGTAGATCAGTATGGGAATGGGAAGGAGATTAAAGGGGGCAGGTACAAGAAACTCAGGGTAGCTCCTGTGGGATGAATACAACTGAAATACAAAGTAGTCACACAATCAGTGCTTGGTTTCCCCAGTATAGGGCAGCTCAGTTATATAGTGGTTAGAGGTGCTGTCTCGAAGTTGGAAGTACCCTGGTTCAATCCTGGCCTTCAGTTCTGTCTGTGTGGAGCTTGTACTTTCTCTTTGAGACTACGTGGGCTTTCAAGGGTGCTATAGTTTCTTCCCACACCAGTTGTACAGTTATATAGAGGCGCTAGATAACTTGCAGCAGAGGTTGCTGTTGGAAGAATCGGGAGAATCAATGAGCAGGTGAGAGAGGTCAGGGGTAAGTAGGGATATGGGACTGAGGAGTTTGCTGTGAGATGGGGTTGCTTTGTCTCAAGAGGTTGAATGTGTTGTATGGAATTATGAGAAGAGTGAGGAGAAAGTGATAGATAAAATTCTGAGGGGTTTCACAGGCTGGACATGGAGATGATGTTTACCCTTGTGGGAGAATCTAGAACTAGGAATCTTCATTTAAGAGAACAAATAGGTAGTTTTTTTGCTTGTATTGTATTGTTGACCAACTGCCCTGAAATAGTTGGATGCATAAGAACATAAGAAATAATGGTAACACAGTGGCATAGTTAGTAGAGCCACACACATAAAAGTTGCTGGTGAACGCAGCAGGCCAGGTAGCATCTCTAGGAAGAGTCTCCGAGCCTACTTCTTTGACAAGGATTCCCCTCCTGCTACAGATGACCCCTTCTCCTGTCTTCAACGCTCCTCCTCCTCCTGGACATCCCGCCCGGGCCTTCTACCTGCACTCGATCTTTTCATCTCCAACGGTCACCAAGACATCAACCGTCTCAACTTCACCACTCTTCTTTCCTGTTCCAACCTCACTCCCTCTGTACGCACTGCCCTCCACTCTCTCCGCACTAATCCCAACCTCACCATCAAACCTGCTGACAAAGGTGGTGCCGTAGTAGTCTGGCGGACGGACCTCTACCTCACTGAGGCAAAATGGCAGCTCTCTGACACCTCCTCTTACTTAGCACTGGAACAGGACCCCACCAAAAAACATCAAACCATTGTCTCCCGCACCATCACCGCCCTTATCAACTCTGGAGACCTTCCATCCTCAGCCGCTAAACTCATTATTCCCACACCCCGTACCGCTCGGTTTCACCTCCTCCCAAGGATACACAAGCCTGACTGTCCCGGTAGACCTATAGTCTGCTCCTGTCCCACCGAACTTGTATCTGCCTACCTAGACTCCGTTTTGTCACCCATAGTTCAGTCCCTCCCCACCTACATCCGGGATACATTCCATGCCCTCCACCTCTTCAATAACTTCCAATTCCCCAGTCCCAACTGCTACATTTTTACTATGGATGTCCAATCCTTATACACCTCCATTCCCCATCAAGAAGGCCTCAAAGCCCTCCACTACTTCCTGGGTAATAGACCTCACCAGTTCCCCACCACCACCACCCTCCTCCAGTTGGCGGAACTGGTTCTCACACTCAATAACTTCTCTTTTGGCTCTTCCCACTTTCTTCAGACTAAGGGTGTAGCTATGGGAATGCGCATGGGACCCAGCTACGCTTGCCTCTTCGTCGGTTGTGTGGAACAGTCTGTGCTCCAAACCTATTCTCCCCAACTTTTCCTTCGGTACATTGACAACTACATTGGTGCTGCTTCCTGCACCCATGCTGAGCTCATCAATTTCATCGACTTTACTTCAAACTTCCACCCAGCCCTCAAATTCACATGCTCTATCTCGGACACTTCTCTCCCCTTTCTCGATGTCTCGGTCTCCACCTCTGGAGACAGACTATCCACTGACATCTTCTACAAGCTCATCGGCTCTCATAACTACCTCGGCTGTACCTCTTCTCACCCCACCACATGCAAAAATGCCATTCCCTATTCCCAGTTCCTCCGTCTCTGCCGCATCTGCTCCGAGGATGAGGTTTTCCGTTCCAGGACATCTCAAATGTCCTCTTTCTTTAAGGATCGTGGTTTCCCTTCTACCATCATCAAAGATGCCCTCACCTGCAGCTCCTCCATTTCCTGCACTTCGGCCCTCACCCCATCCTCCCACCACCACAACAGGTACAGAGTTTCCCTTGTCCTTACCTACCACCCCACCAGCCTCCGGATCCAGCATATTACCCTCTGCAACTTCTGCCACCTTCAACAGGACTCCACCACTAAGCACATCTTTCCCTCTCCACCCCTCTCCGCTTCCGCAGGGGTCGGTCCCTCCACGACTCCCTTATCCGCACGTCCATCCCCAATGATCTCCCACCCGGCACTTATCCCTGTAAGCGTAAGTGCTACAGCTGTCCCTACACTTCATCTCTTGCAACCACTCAGGGCCCCAAACAGTCCTTCCTGGTGAGACAACACTTCACTTGTGAGTCTGTTGGGGTCATCTATTGCATCCGGTGCTCCCAGTGTGGCCTCCTCTGCATTGGTGAAACCCGACGCAGATTGGGGGACCGCTTCGTCGATCACCTCCACTGCGTCCGCCACAACAGACAGGATCTCCCGGTAGCCACCCACTTCAACTCTGCTTCCCATTCCCATTCAGATATGTCCCTACATGGCCTCCTCTGCTGCCATGATGAGGCTAAACTCAGGTTGGAGGAGCAACACCTCATATACCGTCTAGGTAGTCTCCAGCCCCTTGGTATGAACATAGAATTCTCCAACTTCCGGTAATTCCCTCCCCCTCCCTTCCTCTATCCCTATTTCACTCTACCCCCTCCCCCGGCTCCCTCATGGTTCCGCCTCCTTCTTCTACTACCCATTGTTTTCAGGGCTATGACATCATGCTTTCCCTCCCCCACCCCTTTGTCTTTCAAATTACTGATCTTTCAACTGAAGCTACAAGCATTCTTCAAATCCTTCCCCATCTTTCATTCTTCAATCCTGACGGAGGGTTCTGGCCTGAAACGTTGACTCATTGTTTCTAACTGATGCTGCTCAACCTGCTGAGTTCATCCAGCGTACTGAAAGTGTTGCTTTGATCACAGCATCTGCAGATTATTTTGTATTTATCACTAGGAAGAGGTACAGTCGACGTTTTGGGCCGGGACCCTTCATCAGGACAGTTAGTAGAGTTGTTGCCTCGCAGTGTCGGACAACTGTGCTCAGTTTTGACCTTGGTGCTGTCTCCGTGGCGTTTCCATGTTCTCCCTGTGCGTTTCCTCTGTGTGCCCCGGTTCCCTCCCACATCCCAGACACATGCTGGTTTGGCAGCTTAACTGGACGCTGCAAGTTTCCATTGGGTAGGATCATGGAGAGGATAAATGGTGTTGGTGTAAGTTTACTGTCAATGGGTGGTTGATGGTTTGTGTGTGATAAGGGGACTCGGGTTCTATGAAATAGAAGCAGGAGAAGTCCTCATCGCCCTCCTTGCCTTTCCAACCATTTAATAAGCATTCATCTGATGCCACCTTCCTGCATGAACTGCATAGTCCCTGAATTCTTTAGTATCCAGAAATATATTGATCTTGCACCGAGGAGACTTTGTTGTGATTCAATCTCATGGGTAGAGGAGACTGAGTTCTTCATGAACAAATATTTTCCACGTTCAGCATGAAGAAATCTTTTCTCATATAGTGCTGAATGGCTGACTCTTTCTTTCAGGCTGACCGCTGCTTGTGGACACCCCAGACGAGGGAAACAACCCCCATGCACTTGTGAAGTCCCCTATGAATTCTGTATGTTTTGTAATCTATATGCTCCTTTCTTTACAGCAAGAGAAGAATTTTTTAAAGATGTTTTCATAGGTGGCAATGACAAGGAGAACAATAATCTGGCAAAACCTGCTGAATCATCACAAGAGGTGAGAACAGGAGAAAAAGGAAGAAAAAGCCACTACACATTAATGACAAAGGTATAGAGAATAACGGTAAACTGAGGGTGCACATGATGCCAACAGAGAATTCGATTAATCTCCTCTGCCACATCTGTACACTTACACTCAATGGCCACTTCTGTACTAAGAAAGTGGCCACTCAGTGAATGTTCATGGTCTCCTTCCCGTCCCTTCAAGGTTCAATATGCTGTGCAGTCAGAGATGTCCTTCTGCACACCACTGTTGTAACGTGTGGTTATTTGAGTTACTGTCACCTTCCTGTCAGCTTGAACCAGTCTGGCCATTCTCCTCTGACCTCTCTCATTAACAAGGCTTTTTGCCTATAGAATTTGCTCATTGAATTTTTTTTTTGCTTTTTGCACCATTCTCTGTAGACTAGAGATGGTTGTGTGTTAAAATCCCAAGAGACCAGCAGTGTCTGAGATACTCTAACCACCCCATCTGGCACCAACAATCATTCCACAGTCAAAGTCACTTGGATTTCTTTCCCTTTTTGCTGTTTGGTCTGAACAACTGAACCTCTTGACCATGTCTGCATGCTTTTGTACATTGAGTTGCTGCCACATGATTGGCCAATTAGATATTTGTATTGACAAGCGGTGTACAGGTATACCTAATAAAGTAGCAAACAAATGTATTTTTGTGCTGAATGCTCCGCTCTGTTACAGAACAAGCTGTTTGCCTGTAAATAGTGGATACACGTGTGTGTCAGAATGTGTGTGTGTGTGTGTGGCTTGGTAGTAAATCTGTTTGAGTATAAATGGCTGGGTGTATGTGTATTGTGTGTTTGTGATTTGTGCTGTGTTTATTGCCTGGGTACATTGATCTGTAAATAACTGTGCATCTGTGTGTATACTTGGTTACGTGTGAATTGGCATGTCAGTCATAGAAGTGTGTGAGTGTGCAGACGAGAACACGTCTGGTTCGTTGAATGGATATGGTGTGTAGGTGGGTGGATTTATGTGTCAGTGTATGTATGTGTGCCTAGTTGTAGGTAGAATGAGCACTTATTTCTCTAACTTCTGGTCATTTTACCCCTGTCTACCTTCTCTCTTTTGCTATTCTGCTTTCTGGTTCCACTCTCACCCCTTCTCTTCTAACCTCACTGGCCCATCACCTCCATCTGGAGGCACTCCTCTTTCCCTTTCTTCCACTGTCCACAGTCTTTCAGAATCCTCCCTCTTCAGCCCGTGACCACATCCACCTGCTACCTCCCAGCTTCCCCCCATCCCTCTACCCCCGACCCACCCACATTCCCCTCATCCCTCTTCCCCCTCCCACCCACCTTCCCCCTCATCCCTCTTCCCCCTCTCACCCACCCACCCTCCCCCTATCCCTCTTCCCCCTCTCACCCACCCACCCTCCCCCTATCCCTCTTCCCACCCTCCCCCTATCCCTCTTCCCCCTCTCACCCACCTTCCCCCTCATCCCTCTTCCCTCACCCACCTTCCCCCTCATCCCTCTTCCCCCTCCCACCCACCTTCCTCCTCAACCCTCTTCCCCCTCTCACCCACCTTCCTCCTCAACCCTCTTCCCCCTCATCCCTCTTCCCCCTCATCCCTCTTCCCCCTCATCCCTCTTCCCCCTCATCCCTCTTCCCTCACCCACCTTCCCCCTCATCCCTCTTCCCTCACTCACCTTCCCACTCATCCCTCTTCCCCCACCCACCCACCTTCCCCCTCATCTGGTTCCACCTATCTCATTTCAGTGTGTAGTCCTTCTCCTCCATCTACTTTCTTATTCTGGCTTCTCTCCCCCTTTCTTTTCAGACCTGATGAAGAGTCTTGGCCCAAAACATTGACTGTTTTTTCCCCTCCATAGATAGTTGCGAAGTTCCACCAGCATTTTGTGTGTGTTGCTCAAGATTTGTAGCATCTGAAGAACCTCTTGTATTTATGTATGTTGGTAATTCTGTGAGCAGGTGGTTGTGTGTGGATGCTTTTGGTTATATAAGTGTGTGCGTGTGTTTGTGTATGCATGTGCAGAATTCGTATGTGTGTGTACTTGTGTATATGAGTTTGTGTGTAACTTTTCTGTGGGTGTGTGTGCTAGGAAAGTAGATAAGTGTGGATAGGTATGTGTAGGACTGTGGGTGTCTTTCTGTGTTTGTGTAGGTCTGTGCATGGATTTGTGTGAAATTTTGCATGTGTACATGTGCATTTTTATGTGTGTCTTTGTATGTACATCTATGTATGTGTAGGGTGTGATTATATGTATGGTAAGGGATATGAGTCGGGGTTGTGTGTGTGTGGTAGTGGGCATGTGTTGTGTGTTGATGAAAGTGTCAGAAGCTGGAAGGTGGGGGACAAGGGATGATAGGTTAGTTTCAGGGTGAGTTAGATATCTTGGGTTTGAGGACACTATTGTTTCTCCGTTTGCACTGTGGCCTGACGGAGATCTAGAATTTAGAATTTATTTAAGTCTTACATCCATCCCACAACATGATGGAATAAAAATCTTTGCTTTATGACTCCATCGCAATGTATAGACATGTGAGTTTATAGGTCTAATGGCTTGTAGGAAGAAGCTGTCCCGTAGCCTGGCTTTAATGCTGTGGTACCGTTTGCTAGGCAGAAGCAAGCTGAAACAGTTTATGGTCGGGGAGACTGGTGTCCCCGATGATCTTCCAGGCCTTCTTTCTGCACCTGCTGCTGCATGGACTCTGGAGTTTACAAAGAATGGTGCCAAAAACAAAAAAACATCCAGCAAGTGGATTTAACAAGATGTTTTTGTTCACAGAACAGCCACTCGCTGGATTTTTTTTTGTTTTTGGCACCGTTCTTTGTAAACTCCAGAGTCTGTTGTGCGTAAAAATCCCAGGAGATCAGCAGTTTATGAGATACTCAAATCACCCTGGGCAGCACCTAATTAATTAGCTTGTTTATTTCGGCTTTTTTCTTAAAGATGTGCCGGACGTGCTTCGGTGCACTCCAGCTAGCACTGCACCCCTGCCAGTTAGCTGGTCTTCAGTGGTTGGAAAAATGTTGGAGTCAATTATTAAGATGGGTTTTTGGGTACTTGGAGACACATGATAAAGTAGGCCAGAAGTCAGCATGGTTTCCTTAACGGCATGGCAAATCTGTTGGAATTCTTTGAGGAAATAACAGGCAGGATAGACAAAGGAGAGTCAGTGGAAGTTGTTTACTTGGATTTTCAGATGCCACACTTAAGGCTGCTTAGCAAGATAAGAGCTCAGGGTATTACAGGAAAGATGCTAATATGGATAGAAGATTGGTTGACTGGCAAGTGGCAAGAGGTGGTATCGTAGCTGGTCTACTCTGGTTGACTGCCGGTGACTAGTGGTGTTCCGCAGGGACAGCTTGTTTTCACTTTAAACGTCAACAATTTGAATGACGGAACTGATGGTTTTATGGCCACTTTTGCAGAGGATTCAAAGATGGGTGGAGGGCCAGGCAGCACTGAGGAAGCAGGGAGTCTGCAGAGGAGAGATTGGGCAAAGAAGTGGCAGATGGAATATAGTGTAGGGAAATGTATGACCGTGCACTTTGGTAGAAGAAATAAGGACATAGACTATATTTTAAAAAGGGAGAATATTCAAAAAATAGAGGTACAAAGGGACTTTGTAATCATTGTGTATGATTTCCAGAGGGTTAATTTGCAGGTTGAGTTAGTGATAAGAAAGTCAAATGCAATGTTAGTATTCATTTTGAGTGAACTAGAATACAAGAGCAAGAATGTGATGCTGAGGCTTTATAAGGCATTGGTGAGACCTCACTTGAAGTATTGCGAGCAGTTTTAGGCCCTTATCTAAGAAAAGCTGTGATGGCATTGGAGCGAATCCAGAAGAGGTTCATGAGAATGATTCCGGGAATGAAAAGGTTAACACCTGATTGGCGTTTAATGGCTGTTGGCCTATACTAGCTGGAGTTTAGAAAAATGATGGAGGATCTCACTGAAACTTATCGAATATTGAAAAGCATATAGTGTATGTGGAGAGCATGTTTCCTGTAGTTGGTGAGTCTCGGGCCAGAGGACACAGCCCCAGAATAGAGGGATGTCGATTTAGAACAGAGATAAAAGGAATTTCTTTAGCTAGAGAGTGGCAAGTCTGTGGAATTTATTGCCATGGATAGCTCTGGAGGCCAAGTCATTGAGTGCATTTAAAGCAGGGGTTTATAGGTGCTTGGTTAGTTAGAGCATCAAAGGTTTTGGGTAGAAGGCATGAGAATGGAGTTATGGAATTGAGAGGGATAATAAATATGCCATGATAGAATGGTGGAGCAGACTTGATGGGCCGAGTGGCCTAATTCTGCTCCTATGTCTTATGGTTCTATGGTCTTAAAATATTGCACTTAAAGAGTCAGTCTGAAATATGGGGCTGACTTCTCTGGGATAGTTAGAACCCACAGGCCCTGACTCATAGACTGCTGGGCACCAACTCCAGCATCAGGTTTCTCATTTCAGAGGGGAAGAATATCCAAAATCAGCTCCATGTGTCTGCCTACTTCTTTGTGTTCTATTTAATCTCCACGTTCCTCATTCCAGACTCCACCCAGTTGCCGGATGTCGGAGCAGGAAATTCAGAGGGAACTGAAAAGTATTGGGAAGGAGCTGGACGCTTTAGAACAGAAGGGGGTGGAGCTGGAACCTCAGCTCCGGACCTGCGAAGGAGGTGAGTGAGCCCTGTTGCTTCTTGCCTGGCAGTGAAGGGATTGGAGGGCAGGGACTGTCTTGGGACAGTGGAGATCTGTGTTGGTTTGAATGATTGCTGGAAAGGCAATCAAGGCAGGTTGGTGGAACTAAGATATTGCCCCTGATTATCTAAATCAGAGAACCTTGTCTACCCTGTCCATGTACACCTTCTTGCCCAGATCCGTCCATCACCAGGGATTTACATTTAACCCCTGAAAAGCAATTTTTCTTAATTTCTGTTTTTTTAATTTAATGTTGTTAAACTGTCTTTTGCTCATGTCAGCTTCTCAATACCTAATTCTCAATACCTAGTACATTGATACTGTTGAACTGTGTTTGTAAAGGGATGCAGCAGAGCTGCAAAAAATCCTGCAGGGACTGGAAGTCCGAAACAAAAACAGGGAATGCTGGAAACACTCCAGATGAGGTGGCATCTATGGTGCTTTCAGATTTGCTTCCAGCTTTCTCTGCTTTTGTTGAGACAGTTGTCCTGATTGTAAGAATGAGCAGTTCAAGTGGGCCATGAAGAGCATAGGAGAGCATTGATCTAACCACTTTAGAACTTCTAGACCACTATCTTCCCTTCGATCTTGGACTGGACTGTATTAATCATCCTGATCCCAAGATGATTTTCCCTTATCCCTTCTCAGAGATCTTTTGCATATTCCCAGGGACAAATATGTCACAATCTGAGCTTCACATAATTAAAATTAATGGCGGATAAACCAAAGGAGAAGAAAGAGATTTGGATACTGAAT
The DNA here is from genome assembly GCF_963921235.1 of Mobula hypostoma. Classification (NCBI taxonomy): domain Eukaryota; kingdom Metazoa; phylum Chordata; class Chondrichthyes; order Myliobatiformes; family Myliobatidae; genus Mobula; species Mobula hypostoma. The sequence goes on along the minus strand of NC_086105.1, from coordinate 91,424,079 downwards.
GAATGTGAAAATATTGGGAATGAATAATACAGAGGCTGGAAAAAGAAGGTAAATTATGAGCTTTCTAAATAGTAGAACAGGGTTGAAGGGCTGAGTGGCTGACTGATTCCTTGCATTTCATGCTGGAGCTTGGTGACTGTGGGGCAGATTTGATGGATCCTGAACCTTTGGTATATTCCTGCCCCTCGGTTTGATTTATCAGAAGATGACCATTGTGGAATGTGAAGACTCAGTACCAGTGCCAGTGTGTTGGAGCAGGACCTTTGCATTGTCTGGCTTTCAACCCTTCAACTTAAAAAAGCACTCAACACTTCTTGTATTTACATTAAAAATAGATGACCAAGAAGATGACCTAATGGTGGAGTGGTTCAAACTGATCCATGAGAAGCAGTTGCTGATGAGAAGGGAGTCTGAACTTGTTTACATGTAAGTAGAATCGGAGCAGGATGGAGCAAGAGAGAGTACTGCGATCTCCAACATCTCCTCTCCCGAACACGAAGCCTATCCTGCCCCTGCCATCCATCACTCCCTTCCTCCCTGACCACTTACACCCTCTGCTCTGTCCTCCCACACTCAGTCTTCACACTGCTGCAAAACAGAAACTGTTGTTAGCACCTAGAGGATTACAGGACTGAGATACTTGCAAGTGGGATGGATTACAGAGATTAGTCTGCTTGCAGTGTATGAGGACCATAGAGTAAAGCCACATAAGGAGAGGGTAAATCACTGTATTCAGAATAGAGAAAATAGATCTCATGCTTATGAGGGTATGGACAGCAGAGTCCGGCTTAAGTAGAAGGTGAACAGATGGGGATAGTAAAAGAGTCATCAATACCTTTGGAATGTTGTCCCCCTTTAAACAAATCAGGGACTGGTTGAGAAAAGTGTTCTGAATTCATGCAGATTTTACAGGCTATTACATCTTACAAAGTGAAATCTACCATCATAAATGGCTGTGATGATTCACTCCCAGGTGAACTCAACACCTTTTCTGCTCGTTTTGAAAGGGAGAATAGAACTACAGCTATGAGAATTCTTGTGGCACCCCGTGACCCTGTGATCTCTGTCTCAGAGGCTGACATAAGAATGTCTTCCAAAAGGGTAAACACTTGCAAGGTGACAGATGCTGATGGAGTACCTGTGCCAACCAACTGGCGGGTGTGTTCAAAGTCATTTTCAATTTCCTTACCCTGCTCCTGCTCCCCAAGGCACATCACCAAACAGAATGTCTGAAGCCTTTGATTTTTCCATGTAACTCCCACTCCTGAATCTAAGTCTTAATGATGTAAATCCCCCACCTTTGTTTTTTGTGGACAGATCAAAGCAACAGATTCTGGAGGATCACCAGCGTGTGATTGACCAGGAACTGCGAATGTTAATGGGTAAAGCAGGTGAGTGACCAAAGCTTAGTTGAAAAGAGCAATCAGCACTGGATATTAGATTTTGAATGCTGTTGAATTAGTCTTTGATATTGTTCCAATGAAACTCACTACATATTTGCTTTTTATTTCCAATAATGTCTCTGCTGATAATATCCACTTCTCTTCCTGACCTATCCTCTGCTTCCTTTCTTTCCTCATTATTCCTTTCTTGCCTTTGCATCTTTAATTACTCCTGCCCTCCATCCTGCCACAAACCCTTCACTTCTCTCCAGACCCCATTCTACTTTCCCACCTATTTACTTGCTTATTGCCTTTACTATTTCTAAATTCCTGCAGTTCTCATGAGCTGAAAAGAGCTGAGAAATGCAAGGAATTGAGGAATATCAGGCAAAGACTAGGAGGAATATTGCTGGCTGTTCGATTCCAACAGTGGTCACGGTGCAGATGATGCACAATTGTAGCAAATGTGGGGAGAAATCAAAATCGAGCAATGATCAGCCATCCTATTGTCGAAAATGCTTATAATAATGTTTGGTGGCTAGAGGCTTCCTGATTTCCAACGTGTAACTGTTGCAGAGGAACAAAAAACTGACAAAGACCGGGCCCGTGAACGGGAACTGATGGAAAAGCTGCTGAAAACAGTGGAGGACAGGAATAACATCATCGACAGACTGGATGAGGATCGAGTGAGGTAAGAGGTAGCCCAAGGTGGTTACAAAGGGAGATGTGTAAGAAAATCCCTGAATTTTTCATTTATGATTGCCAATGGAGTAATTTTGGAATCAAAAACAAGACTATCAGGTCCAGTTAATTTGCTCCTTTGGACTGACCTCAACTCCACTAAATCACTTGCTTACAACACCCCTTCTCTCCCTTCCCTTTCTTCTCCTTCTACCACTGACCCAGGTGATGCTTTAATTATATTTATACACCTTTTCTCATCACTCTGTGGCATTTTGATGAAAAGCGTTGGGTGTTTAACCAGCAGATAGCTGAAAGGGGACATTCCTGTTTCTGACAGCTGTACATTTTATCGTGTGACTGAGAAAGACCAGGATGAAGCAATCACAGCAGAAGAGCCAAGCAGATAATGCTGCCCAGCTTCCTCCTGAGCTCCATGCATCAAGGAAGCCAGTCCCTAGCCAGTTCAATACAATCGTGTGTTATCATGAATACGGATATAGCAAAAGCAAAGGGCCCAGAGAACTTCCAGGCTGCAGTGCTGGAAACCTGTGCCGCCACTCTGGCTGAGCTATTTTGGTGCGCCTGCTACTACGACATCACCAACAATTCGGTTGGCACCTACCAACTGCACACGACACGACTGGTGCTTACCACCTGCAAAGCTCTCCTCCCACTGCTCCCCGGAAACAAAGAGACTATCGAGGACTTGCAGCTTCATCTTGGCAAGATGTCCAAAGATGAGAGTGCATTTTCAGACAAAACTTAACCCATCTTTATAAACACTTCCCAGTGCAGGTGCACAAAAGTTCAGTCAAAGATGGGGTGGTGACGTACTTTAATGCACATCCCTAAACATTAGGGGGAGGGGAAGACTTAGGGAGGGATTTTCAGGGCTTAGGGCTTTACTAAGTGAATGTATAGACACCAGTGATGACATGGGGTAAGGAAGTGGTTAGGATGATCAGCTGAAGAATATGTGGGCTGAATGAATGCACCTGCAACATCCATGGTCCCACTTTCACCCCCACCCCACCCCATCCCTTCCAGGAGAGCCCGCACTTCCTTCAATCAATGATCCCTGACTGCATGTGTATCTCTCCATGATCAGGATGAGAGTGAACTACATTACCGGGTGAAAGCCCCTCTCCATCCCTGTGTCTCCTTCCGATGAGACTCGGGGACTAGGGGCTGACCCCCAAGCCCTATGGAACTTAATGGCATCAGGAAAGATACTGTACCAGCTTATTTGGCATCCTCAGAGGAGTGTGAAAATTGCTTTCTTTCTTTCAACTCTAAGCCGAAGATGGGATGATATACTGTAACTCACACGGAATCACCTGGAATTAACAGTATATTAGGGATGGTGGAATTGTATAAGTGTTAACTAAACTGTTAAAAGTACAGTATTTTACATCCAACTCTGCTGACCAATCACAGAGAGCTGAGGAGAGGCTCAGGACGTACCATCTGCCAGTCTGCCTTTCACATTGGCTGACAGCCACCCATGGCACCGAACACTCACTGTTGCCTGGAAGTGCACAGCTTATTTTAAAGGCCCTAGTGTGTAAGTGGGAGGTAGAGTCTTGTGAAGTACATTCTCAGCAGGTACCCTGTCTGCACCGTGCAGTAACTGCACTGAATTGCTTGCGCTGCCCAGTTGTCTGGTCTCTGGTTCACTCATTCCTCACTAGTTCTTTATTGGCATTACTGAAGAACTGTTTATAAGACGATGTTACACAGTTCAGGGGGTTTAAAATTCTTTGTTGAAACATTATCAGACAGTGAACCTTTGAAAGAAATACGTCAGGTGAACAAAAAAATGTTTGGACAGGTATCTATCTATCTATCATTCTATATCTCTCTACATCTATCTATCTACCTATATGTGCTATCATTCACTCTAAGGGGTCTTGTTTTATGAATGTCTGTGAAGAGTACAAATTTCAGGTTATATACTTATATACATTTTCTGATAAAGGAATCTAAATCCTAAATCCTAGGTACATAGATCGGGAAGTTTTAGAGGGATATGGGTAAATACAGGCAAATGGGACTAGCTTTGATGGGCATGGATAACTTGGGTTGTATTACTGTTTGCATGTTTACTCAATGGCTCTTATCAAAATGTTATGACTTGCGTAGTAGAGGCAAATGCTTGTGATGTTAAGCATGTCAGACTTTGTCAACAACTGTGAATGAATAGTTTAAGTTCTAATTATCTATGGACTTGTTCATTCTCATTCTGGGTGGGACAGACCAAGGGAGCGTCTACTGCCATTCTTGCTGGTGATTCCAGAGGCCTGTACCTAGGGCAGTACCAGAAGGCTTGAGCAGGGAGGCTGATCAGGAAGCAATAAGTCACCCTGTTTCACTTGCTCTTATTGCAGAGAAATGGAAGAGGACCTCATGATGGAAGCTATGATCAACAAAATTGGTGAGGAGCAAGAACATTTCATTGAAATTCGGCTTTTGGTTTTTGAATATAAATAACCTCGCATCTTCTTTGTATTTTCTCTTTCCTTTCACGTGTTCTGTTCCATTCCACTGCATTGGCCCCTCCTTTCTCATCTCTTTCCTCCTTTCTTTCCCACCTCTCCACTTCTCCCCATTCCTGTTTAACCTGCTCTATCCTTGTTCTCTCTCCTCTCCACTTTCCCCTCACTATTTAACCTCCCTCCTTCTTTTCCCTATCCCATTTTTCCATTCTGATCTTTTTCCTTTCCCTCTCTTCCTCATGCACTTTTTTAACTTTTCTCTTTCTGCCCCTTTTATCTCCTCCTTTGTTCTATCCCCTTCCTTTTCCCCAACCTCATCACCTTCCTGCCTCCTTTTCTCGTCCCCATTCCCCTGTATTTCCTCTCTCTGCCTCTCCCCCTCCTTCCACTTCTCTTCTGTTACCACTTCCCTTCATTCTGGCAGACATCAACAAGGACATAGAACCTGATCTGAAGAAGAAAAGCAAGTTCAGTCTCATGAAGCTCATGAAGCGACTCGGTGGCAAGTCAAAGGGGAAGGAGTAGTGTGTTGACCTAGAACAATATCTTGAGAAACCTGTTTTGTACTCATGTTCCACTCTCAGTGCGAACCTCCTGCTGACCAAATCCAAGAGTCAAACGCAGTACAGAAACAGGTCCTCTGACCTACCAAGTACCCATTAACCATCAGTCACCCATTTGCACATCCTATTTTGTTCTCCCCACACTCCCATCAACTTGACCCTGGATTCTACCATTCACCTACACACCAGTGGCCAGTTAACCTACCAACCCACACTGTGTGGAAGGAAACTGGAGAACCTGGAGGAAACCCATGTGGTCGGAGGGAGAACTTGCAAACTCCACACAGACAGTACAGTAGTCAGGATTAAAACCAAACCACTGGAACAGTGTTGGGTGAAATCACAAAGGAGCCTATCCCACAAGTGGCTAATGTGGAGTAACTGGACCTCTACACCATCTATCTGATTGTCTCTCTTTGAGACCATATCTCAACATCATTTTATTACCCATGCTGTTCCAATCCATTGGATTGTTATGGATGCTGAAGGACATTGAGATTGTAAGATGGAATAACTCTGCTGCTCAGGAAGTTAATAGTCCTTCTGTCATTGGAGGGTAATTCCATTATCTTCCTACCATTTGTTTCACCTTGAGCCTCAGCTGTATTCTCAACAGATCTACCATTGAGACTCAGAATGCTTGGCTAAAGGAAACTCTGGTGTGGTTGACCGTTCTCCCCAACCCACAGGAAATGGCCAGCACTTGTGACTCTAACTGGCTGCCAGTGACTAGTGGTGCTCCGCAGGGAGGGGAGTTGAGAGAGGTAATAAATCATCCACGATGAAGTGGCGCAGCAGACTTGATGGGCCAACTGCTCTTATGGTCTCCCCGAGATGACATTGGCCATTGGGGCATTTAAAGCATTTATCCTGACCTTGGCATTGAGTGTAGTGTTGCAAGAGCCATTCACTGCCATGGAACTGAGCTTGGGAGTGCTGAGGTTGTAGGTCTTGCTTTCAAATGTTGATTAGTCCCATTGATTCTGTGATTCTATTAAAGAGGAGGACCTGGTGTCTGTGTGAACTGTTGTGCACTGAGGCAAAGAGCGTGTGAAAGCTCAAGTGTTGCTTTGTGATAATAGGTCTTCAACTCTTCAGACTTTAATACAGGTAGTGTTGATGTTTGATGCTGAGCTTTGCCAGATTTCCTATGAGCTACTTCGAGGATTATCATATCCCTAGGCACCAATATAGGAAGCAGGAGAGGACTTTTGATCCATTTGAAGTTGATTTGGTTGGAATGAGTCATTGGGTAAATTGGCTGCTTTGTATAAAGAGAATGTTAGTGATTCTTTTCAGTTAACTTTGTTTTTGAAATCTTGTATGATTTCCTATATCTCCTCTTGATATAAGACCATAAGACAAAGGAGTAGAAGTAGGCCATCTGGCCCATCGAGTCTGCTCCGTCATTTTATCATGAGCTGATGCATTCTCCTATTTAGTCCCACTCCCTCGCCTTCTCACCATAACCTTTGATGCCCTGGCTACTCAGATACCTATCAATCTCTGCCTTAAATACACCAAATGACTTGGCTTCCACTGCTGCCCGTGGCAACAAATTCCATAGATTCACCACCCTCTGACTAAAAAAATTTCTTTGCATTTCTGTTCTGAATGGGCGCCCTTCAATCCTTAAGTCATGCCCTCTCATACTAGACTCCCCCATCATGGGAAACAACTTTGCCACATCCACTCTGTCCATGCCTTTCAACATTCAAAATGTTTCTATGAGGTATCCCCTCATTTTTCTAAACTCCAAGGAATACAGTCTAAGAGCGGACAAACGTCCTCATATGTTAACCCTCTCATTCCCGGAATCATTCTAGTGAATCTTCTCTGTACCCTTTCCAACGTCAGCACATCCTTTCTTAAATAAGGAGACCAAAACTGCCCACAGTACTCCAAGTGAGGCCTCACCAGCACCTCAACATCAATCCCCGCTCCTATACTCTATTCCTCTAGAAATGAATGCCAACATTGCATTCGCTTTCTTCACTACTGTCTCAACCTGGAGATTAACTTTAAGGGTATCCTGTACGAGGACTCCCAAGTCCCGTTGCATCTCAGAACTTTGAATTCTTTCCCCATTTAAATAATAGTCTGCCCGTTTATTTTTTCTGCCAAAGTGCATAACCATACACTTTCCAACATTGTACTTCATTTGCCACTTCTCTGCCCATTCTTCCAATCTATCCAAGTCTCTCTGCAGACTCTCCGTTTCCTCAGCACTTCCGGCCCCTCCACCTATCTTCGTATCATCAGCAAACTTAGCCACAAAGCCATCTATTCCATAAACCAAATCGTTGATGTACAATGTAAAAAGAAGAGGCCCCAACACTGACCCCTGTGGAACACCACTGGTAACCGGCAGCCAACCAGAATAGGATCCCTTTATTCCCACTCTCTGTTTCCTGCCAATCAGCCAATGCTCTATCCATGTATGTGACTTTGTACCACTTGGCAATGTTGGCTATAATTAAGGAAGACTTGATTCCAAGATATTCTAAAAATGTGTTGTACTTAGCGAAACTTACTGATATTTAGTCAAAGTAGTAGTTTGGGAAGTGCAACAGCAAGTTGTGCACAGCAAGATTCCAAAATGTTTTGTAGGAGTAAGCAGATCCATGTCTTTTAGTAATGTTAGTTGATTGATAAATATTGGTCAGGACACCAGGGAGAATTGTCCTGTTCTTCTCTGAGATGTTGCTGTGGGAGTTTACATATTACCCTGAGAGGACAGATGTGACTAACTTTGTTCCAATTTCTCATCTGCAAGTTGGAAACTGGCTGCAGTAGAGTGTATAGCAACAAAAACCATATGGTTTTGCAAGTATTCTGCGGTATCAATAAAAACGGCAACATCTTCACCAAAGGGTGAGGATTTAGATGGAAAACTAAAGAAAGGAGAGAAGTGACACACACGAAATGTGGAGGAACTCAACAGGTCAGGCAGCATCTATAGAAAAGTGTACAGTAGACATTTCAGGCCGAGACCCTTCAGCAGGACTGGAGAGAAAAAAAGATGAAAGAGAGAGAAGGAAGGGTTTCAAGAAGTGATCCAAAAGTTTTGGGGCCAGATAGTTGAAGCCGCAACTGCCATTGGTTGGGTGAAGGAAATCAAGGGGTGAGCACACAGATTGAGGGAGGATCAGTATTATTACAGGATGTTGCAAGGGTGCAGAAGATTTCAGAGGTCTTGCATTTGAGGGATTTAAGTATGCTATATTTTTGAGATGCCCTGCATTAAATGGCACATGTTGATGAGAAGAAATCAGGATATTGGAGACAAACGTTAATTGGATGCAGCAAGCTCTCTGGACGTCTATGACGATGAAAGTGGTGTGACAGTGTGAGTGTTATGGTGTAAGGAAGAGCCTAATAGAATTAAATAGCTTTGGAGGCTGGGGTTTGTCGTTGAGGTCACTTGGTTCTCACCTCTGAGGGAGTAATAAGGCTACAGTGTGGAGGTGTCAGTATTGTTACTCTATCAATGGATTAATTACTGAGGAAAAAGATACTCTTTTATGAATGTACATTACTGCAGATAAATCTAATTTCAAAATGTGAGATAATTTTTAAAAGTTTTTGAAAAGGTACTTTGACAAATAAATATTTTTGACATTTTTTAAATCATTTGCTTTTAACAATTAACTGCAGTGCCTTACACTTACTTGTCGATCCAATGTACATATACAGTGTCTATAAAAAGTATTCACTGCCCCCCCTTGGAAGTTTTCATGTTTCATTGTTTTACAACATTGAATCATGGTGGTTTTAATTTGGCTTTTTTTGACAGTGATCAACAGAAAGACTTTTTTTTGTGTCAAAGTGAAACAGAACTCTACAAAGTGATCTGAATTAATTACAACAATAAAACACAAAATAATTGATTGCATAAGTATTAACACCCCCCCTTTAATATGATACACCAAATCATCGCAAGTGCAGCCAACTGGTTTTAGCAGTCACATAATTAATTAAATGGAGATCGCTAGTGTACAGTCAAGGTGCTTCAATTGATTGTAGTAGAATTACACTTGTAGCTGGAAGGTCCAACTGTTGGTGAGTCAGTATCCTGGCAAAAACTACACCATGAAAACAAAAGAACACTCCAAGCAACTTTGTGAAAAGGTTATTGAAAAGAACAAGTCAGGAGATGGATACAAGAGAATTTTTTAAGTCACTGAATATCCCTTGGAGTATAGTTAAGTCAATCATCAAGAAATGGAAAGAATATGACACAGCTGTAAATATGTCTAGAGCAGGTCGTCCTCAAAAACTGAGTGATCGTGTCAAAAGGGGGCATGTGAGGGAAGCCACCAACAGACCTATAACAACTCTAGAGGAGTTACTAACTTCAGTGGCTGAGATGGGAGAGACTGCACATACAACTGTTGCCTGGGTACTTCACCAGTCACAGTTTTATAGAAGAGTGGCAAAGAGAAAGCCACTGTTGAAAAAAATCACATGAAATCTCAGCCAGAAGGCATGTTGGAGACTCTGAAGTCAGCTGGAAGAAGGTTCTCTGGCTGAAAATTGAGCTTTTTGCCCATCAGACTAAATGCACCATCAAAAACACACCATCCATCCCGTGAAGCATTGTGGTGGCTGCATCATGCTGTGGGGATGCTTCACTGCAACAGGCCCTGAAAGGCTTGTGAAGGTAGAGGGTAAAATGAATGCGGCAAAATACGGGGAAATCTTGGAGGAAAACCTGTTGCAGTCTGCAAGAGAACTACGACTAGGGAGAAGATTTGTTTTCCAGGAATTCAATGACCCCAAGCATAAAGCCAAAGCTACACAGGAATGGCTTAAAAACAACAAAGTTAATGTCCTGGAGTGGCCAAGTGAGCCCAGACCTTGATCTAATTGAGAATTTATGGCTGGATTTGAGAAGGGCTGTTCATTCATGATCCCCATGCAATCTGACAGAGCTTGAGCAGTTTTGTAAAGAAGAATGGGGGAGAATTATAGTATCCAGGTGTGTAAAGGTAATAAAGACCTACTCACACAAACTTGGCTGTAATTGCTGCCAAAGGTGCATCTACTAAATACTGACTTGAAGGGGGTGAGTAATTATCAATTATTTTTTGTTTAATAATTGTAATAAATTTAGAATAATTTGTAGAAATTTATTTTCACTTTGACACGAAAGAGTCTTTTCTGTTGATCAGTGTCAAAAAAGGTCAAATTGAATTCACTGTGATTCAATGTTGTAAAGCAAAAAAACATGAAAACTTCCGGGGGGGGGGGGAGAATACTTTCTATAGGCACTGTAAACAGCATTGCTCATGGAATTGCTCTGTGACCAGTAATCAGCAGGGGCTCCCACATTACTCTGAAGTAAATCTCTTTCATATTTGTATCAATCAAGTCCAGCCTGCAGTTTGAGAACTAACCTAAATTCCAGGCTGGGCCTTTAAGCTTAAAATTACACAATGGATCTGGAGAGCCTAGGTACATGTTCACAAGATAATCCTTCCTTTCCTGGCTTCTCTGAACTAAAGCTATCAAGAACTTTGATTTTCTTTCCTCTTAGTAAGACTCAGAGCTGAACAAAGTGAACATGACGGGAATTTCATGAATCAGTCTTCCATCAAATATATACTACATTGAAGCAAAATTCGAAGGACCCCTTGCGTGAAAGTCGTGTACAATTGGTGACATACTGGTAAAACTTGTGTAGAATTACCTTGGAGGAAACTAACTCAAATTTGTAAGAAACAAGATGGAGTGTTTTTAATTTGGAGGGTCTACTGAATGAAGTCCTGAAGTAAGCAAAAAATTATTACCTAGATAATAGAGAGAGAATGCCCACACTATGCAATGCTTGTAGCTACATTGTCTGGGAGTGGACGCTTGGTGTTGCCAGCTTGGTTCAGATATATTCCTGCTGGTTTTCATTCAATGCCCTCTCACAATTCCAATTTTCACTATAAGTGATAAATTAAGGTGTTCAAAGAAACTGACAAACACACTTATTTTAATTCTCCAGGGGATTAATCCTAATTCCTGGAGACTCCTGGATCAATCATGAATTTATTGATGGTTATAGACTGGTCCTACTCGCCTGCAGATGTTTCCACCATTCTGCCTCTTTCCTGTGGTGATGTAAACCCAAGCTGTGGTCACAGACTTTCCAGACACAGGATTTTAACACAGAGGACTAACGAATTCCCTTCTTGAACTCTTTAAACTGAAAGAACTTATATTTTTGGTAAAAACAATACACCTTTCTCCTAATGTGCTTATGATAGTTGTTGTGACATGAATATTTTGGCAATGGTGTGAAGAAGGAGGGTGCTGCTTTGGGGAAAACTAACATAAACAATTTGTTATATTAGTAACAGCTGGATTTGTATAATTGGAAAGGGGATGAGAAGGTTTATGGGCTGGTTTGTTCCTTTATCAATGAGTGGATGTGTTGGCTGGGAGTGACTGTTGTCAATGAAGATCAATTGCGGGGGGAGGGGGTGAAGGAAATTAAAACAACACTTCCAGGGGGCATAATATCTGCTTCAATTTCTGGCCAGTTTTAGACTCTGCTGAATCCAAGTCTCACCACCAGATGGAGACAGTGATCTATGTCTGCCAACCACAAAGCATCCAGACAGAGAGCTGATCAAACCCTTTGAGACATTGCAGCAGGGGAGAAGGGCACAGCACTTGCTGGTTGCATAGTCACGGCAATGATCTAACCAGGGTGAGCAAAGTGGAAGAATCTTGGGCAATATCACATGGGCACTCAAAGGGGACATAATGGAGGGCTCAGCTCATCCACCAAGTCTATAAGGGTGGAACTCAGAAATAAGGAAGGGATAATGACTCTGATGGAATTATACTACAATCCAATTTCACCCTCCCAATAGTTATTAACATATTGAGGAACAGATATGCAAGCAGATTAGGGAGAGTTGTATAAACAATAGGGTTGTTGTGGGTGACTTCAAGTTTCTTAATATAGACTGGGATCTTCTTAAGTGCAAGAATTTTAGATGGGGGCAAAATTTGCCAGCTGCATCCAGGAGGGTTTCTTAAGCCAATATGTGGACAGTTCAGCAAGAAGAGGGGCCATAGCCGACCTGGATAGATGGCTGAGTCTTTCAGTGGGAGAACAGTCAGAGAACAGTGAACACGACTCCTTAAGATAGCTGTGATAAGGACAAATACGGACCTTGCAGGGGAGTATTAAATTGGAGCAAGGCAAATTACACGAATATTGGGCAGGAATGAGGGAGTGTTAATTGGGAGCAGTTCGTTTTGAACAAGTCCACATCTGACTTGTGGAGGATGTTTAAAGATTAAATGCACAAGTACAGGACAGGAATATTCTAGTCAGAAGGAAGGACATGGATGGCAAGGTAATGGAACCCAGGAAAAGATGTGGTGAATTTACTGAAAAAAAAGGAAATGTATGTAAGGTGCAGAACAGACTCGATGGGCCAAATGGCCTAATTCTGCTCCTATACTTTACGGTCTTTATGAAGCTAAAGTCAGTCAGAGCCTGTGAGTATTTTAGAGAAGACAGGAAAGAACTCAAGAAAGGAACTGGAAGAGCCAGGAGGGGCCGTGAAAAAGCCTTGGCAAGTAGGATTGAAGAGAATCCCAAAGGATTCCATGTATACATCAAAAGCAAAGGATAACAAGGGAAAGGGTAGGAACACTCAAGGATAAATGAGGGAATATGTGCTTGGAAGCAGAGGATGTGTTTGAAGTCCTAAATCAGAACTTTGCATCAATATTTGCCAAGGAGAAGGATTTTGAGGATAGGGAGATCAGTGTGGAGTGTGCTAATGCGCTAGGACATTTCAGTGTAAAGAAGGGGGTAGCAGTGGGTCTCTTAAAGAACATTAAAGTGAATAAGTTCTCAGGCTTTGATGAAGTATACTCCAGGTTATTAAGAGAAGCAAGCAATGTGATTGCTGGAGCCTTGACCAATATCTTCTTGTCCTCTCTAGCCACAGGCTCAGGAGGACTAGTGAGTGCTAATGGTATTCCATTAGTCAGGAAGGGAAATAAGGATAATCCTGGAAACTATAGACCAATGAGTCTCACATCAGTCATGCAGAAGTTACTGGAGAGGATTCTTAGGGATGGGATTAATGAGCATTTCCTAATTAATGACAGTCAGCATGGCTCTGTGCATGGCAAATCGTGTCTTACTAACTTGACTAAATTTGTTGAGGAGGTGATGGAGGTGATTGATAAAGACAGCTGTGGATGTTGTTTTCATGAATTTTAGTAAGGTGTTTAACAAGTTCTCTCATAGGAAGCTCATGCAGAAGATTAAGATGCATGGAATTTGCAGAAGAGGTTTACCAGCATGCTGCCTGGATTAGAGGACAAGCATTAAAAGGAAAGTTTGGATAACCTGGGTTGTTTTCCCTAAAACAGTGGAGGCTGAGGAGTTTATAGGATTATGAGAGGCATAGATAGACAGGGAGTATCTTTTTCCCAGGATAGAAATGTCCAATACCAGAGGCCATGTGTTTAAGCTGAGAGGGGTTAAGTTCAAAGGAAGTGCATTGGGCAGGTTTTTGAATCAGAGTGGTGGGTGCTTGGAATGCGCTGCCTGGGGTGGTGTTGGAGGCAAATGTGACAGAGGCACTCAAGCCACTCCTAGATAGGCACATTCAAAGTCCAAAGTGGATTTATTACCAAAGTACATGTGTGCCACTATATACATACAACCCTGAGATTCATTTTCTTGCGGGCATACACAGTAAATCCAAGAAACATAATAGAATCAATGAGAGACCACAGCCAACAGGATGGACAAACAACCAATGTACAAATGACAACAAACTGTGCAAATATGAAAGAGAAAAAGAATAAATAATGAATATTAAGAACATGAGAGGAAGAGTCCTTGAAAGTGAGACTATAGATTGTCGGAACGGTTCAATGATGGAGCGAGTGAAGTTAACCCCCCTGGTTCAAGAGCCTGATGGCAGAGGGGTAATAACTGTTCCTGAACCTGGTGGTGTGGGTCCTCGATGATGGATGCTGCTTTCCTGTGTCAGAGCTCCGTGTAGGTGTGCTCATTCGAGGGGAGGACGTTACCCGTAATGCACTGAACCATAACCACTGCGTTTTGTAGGAATTTCCATTGGTGTTTCCATACCAGAAGGTGATGCAACCAGTCAGTAAACTCTCCACCACACATCTATAGAAGTTTGTCAAAGTGTTAGATATCATACTGAATCTTCACAATCTTCTAAGGAAGTAGAAATGCTGTCGTGCTTTATGGGCCCAGGACAGATCCTCTGAAATCACAACATTGAGGAAGTTAAAATTGTTGATCCTCTTCACCTTTGATCCCCTGATGTGAACTGACTCATAGACCTCTGATTTCCTCCTCCTGAAGTCAACAACCAGCTCCTTGGTCTTGGTGAGATTAAGTGAGAGAGTCACCACTCAGCCAGATTTTCAATCTGATTTGTCACCACCTTTGACTCGGCCAACAGCAGTGGTATTGTCAGCAAACTTAAATGTGGCATTGGGGCTGTGCTTAGCCTTACTGCCATCAATATAAAATGAGTAGAACAGGGGCCAAGCACACAACCTTGGGGGTGCTCCTGTGCTGCTGGAGGTTGTAAAGGAGATGTTTTTGCCAATCCAAACTGATTGGGGTCTGCAGGTGTGGAAATCATGGATCCAATTACACAAGCAGGTATTAAGGCCAAGGTCTTGAAGTTTATTGATTAGTTTTGAGGGGATGATGGTATTGAACGTCAAGCTGTAGTTGATGAAGAGCTTCCTGATGTATGCATCTTTGCTGTCTAGATGTTCCAGGGTTGGGTGAAGAGCTAATGAAATGACATCTGCTGTGGACCTGTTGTGATGGTAGGCACATTGGAGCAGATCCAAGTTGCTTCTCAAGCAGAGTTGATGTGTTTCATCACCAATCTCACAAAATCTCAGCAGTCATCGCTGTGGATGTAAGTGCTACTGGATGATAGTCATCGATACAGGTTCCCATGTTCTTCTTTGGCACCAGTGTAAGTGAAGCCTGCTTGAAGAAGGTGGGTATCTCTGACTGCTGAGCAAGAGGTTAAAGATATCTGTGAACACTAGTTGGTTGATCAGCATGGGTCTTTAGTACTCAGCCAGGTAATCCATCTGGGCCAGATGCTCTCTGTGGGTGTATCCTCTTAAAGGATGCCTTCACATTGGCCTCAGAGACTGACATTACAAGGTCATTGTGGGCTCTGGGACTTCATAAAGATGCCTCCAATTCTTGTTGGTCAAGGTGAGCACAAAAGGCATTGAGCTCATCTGGAAGTGAAGCCTTGTTGTCTCCTATGTCTCTTGGTTTCATTTTGTAAGTGGTAACAGCATTCAAGCCCTGCCAGGCTTTCAAGCATCCTCCAGTGATTCAAGTTTGGTCCAGAATTCCCACCTCACGTGTGAGATGGCTTTCTGGAGATCATACGTGGACCTCTTCTACCTTACTTGGTTGTCAGACCTGAATGCCACTGATCTGACCCTCAGCTGATTGTGGATCTCATGGTTCATCCAGGGCTTCTGGCTGGGGGAAGACTTTGATTTCATGGGGACACACTCATCTATGATCGTTTTTATAAAGTCCGTGACAACTGTGGCGTATTCAATGAGATCCTTTGATGAGTCCTTGAACGCGGTCCAGTCGACTGGCTTGAAGCAAACTCATAGCCACTCCTCTGGATATGGACTCTGTGAAGCCAGATAGCTTTAGTTTGGTTGGGTATTCGATTACAAGTTTAGTTAGTTCAGCACAGCACTGTGTGCTGAAGGGCCTGATACAGTGCTGTGCTCTATGTCCTATGGCGGGACAGGTGCTGGAAGGCTGTGTTCTTTGATCAGGCGACCTGAACTAGAGAGCTGTCTTTTAGGATGGGATGAGGGGAATTCTTGTTACTCGGGGATGTGAGTCTTTGGAATTGCTTTCTCCAAGGGCTGTTGATACTTATGGTTGAGCATATTCAACATTGAGGTCAATGAGTTTTTGAATACCCAAGAAATATAGGGATGAGGTCAAGGCAGAGGCTGAGCTGTGATCTGATTGGAGGAACAGGCTTGCGGTTTTGGCGAGCTAATCCTGCTCCTGTCCCTTCAGACAGGCTGGTGTCCCATGAAAAGCAAAAGAACTTGGTGGGTTCCGACTTACCTTCAAGCCACTCCTTGTTTAGTAAGAAGGGTGCCTTTCTATGGTGTCTTTTATGTCCCCAAGCTAACAAAGTATTTCTGGAGGATGGATTCTGCTACAATGATTGTAACACAGCAGTCAATGCATAGGAAGCTCCCGCACTCACAACAAGATAGCAATCAGTTTTCAGTGATGAGCTTTGAACAGTCTAGTGGAGGAACTTAGTGGATCGAGTTGCGTCTGTGGAAGGAAAGGAACTGTTGACATTTCAGACTGAAACCTTCTACAAGTCCTGATGCAGGGTTTGGTAATGGGTTTATTATTGTTCTATGTACTGAGATACAATGAAAATCTGATAACCATGAGATTTTGCAGGTTGGACATCCAGGGAAACACACAAAAACTGCTAGAGGGACTCAGCAGGTCAGGCAGCATCTATGGAGAGGAATAAACAGTCAACATTCCAGGCCAAGAACCTTCATCTGTCCGATTTCAGTATCCTATCAGCACTACCCCAATGAGGTAGCCTACATTTTTATGCTCAGGTTTTGGGAACAAAGATATGCCCCAGAATCTTCTAACTCGGAGGCATGCATGTGATACACTGACGCTGAGGACTTGACTGTTGCCAAATGGCAGTCACATGGGCAACGTCAGGCACTTAATTTAAAGACCTACAACTGAGGCTGATCGCAAAATACTGAAGCTAATGAATTGGTACTGAGACCAAAATCAGACACTAAGACCAAAAACCAGGTACTGATGTCAAAGATCAAGCACTTAGAGTAACTATCTGACCCAATGAGTAATGATTTGGCACTGAGTCCAGGCAAGGAAGCCAAAAACAGAGCCCGTAGGAGAGTTGGCTGAGGCCAAAAGACTTGACATTGAATTCAATGATATGGTATAAAGGTCAAACATTGGGCATGGAGGAAAATGTAAAGGCTCAACAAGTACCCAGACACTGAGGCCAGTGATCAGTACTGACACCAATTACAGACACTGACTTCAATGTACTGGTCTTTACACAGTGTATCAGTCCTGATGCTAATAATGACAATGAGCCATGATCTGGCACTAAAGCCAATGGCTCAACACAAAGCCATTGTACAGGGACTGATATTAAAGGTCAGCATTTGGGCAAAAGGTCAGGCATGAAACTCAGATGTTAGACATTGTGGCGCAAGTTATGTCACTGACACGAATAACCCAGTGCTGTCAAAACCCCCAGCTGCTGCCAATAACTGAGTGCTGAGCCCAAGGACTAGACACAGAGGGCAAAGATTTGACACTGTGACAAACACTGGGCATTGAGGTCAAAAACTGACACTGAGATCAAAGGTCAGGCACTGAGGACAAAGGCTAGCCACTGAGACCTATAACTAGGCAGCGCCAAGGACAAGCACTGAGGGCTAAAACCTGTCACCATCCCAAGGCCTATAGCGAGGTTTAGGGCCAACGCCATGAACTTGAAGCCAACTCTAGCCACTGTCCAAGGACAGGTACTGAGAATAATTCCTGATCATTTGGCCAGTGATCTGATACTGAACGCCAGGCCATACAGAGAAGCCAGAAGAGAAAACAATGAGAAGGCATATAATAGAACAAAGATTAGTGGGAAGTCAGAGTCGGGAGGCTTTTAAAACCTAACAGCAGGCAACTAAAAAATGTCATAAAGAAGGAAAAGTTGGAATATGTAGGTAAGCCAGCCAATAATATTAAAGAAGAAACCAAAAGCTTCTTCAGATATATAAAAGAGGGGCTAGAATGGATATTGGACTACTGGAAGACGATGCTGGAGAAGTAGTAATGGGGAAATGGCAGACAAACTGAATAAGTATTTTGCATCAGTCTTCACTGTGGAAGACACTAGCAGTATAGTGGATGTTCGAGTCTGTAGGTGGCAGAAGCATGTGAAGTTGTCATTACTAGGGAGATGGTTCTTGGGGAAACTGAAAGGTCTGAAGGAAGGCAAGTCACCTGGACCAGATGGTGTACATCCCAGGGTTCTGAAAGAGCTGGCTGAAGAGATTGTGGAGGCATTAGTAAGGATCTTTCAAGAGTCATTTGATTCTGACATAGTGCTGGAGGAATGGAAAATTGCAAATGTCACTCCACTATTCAGGAAGGGAGAGAGGCAGAAGAAAGGAAATTATAGGCCAGTTAGTCTGACCTCAGTGGTTGGGAAGATGTTGGAGACGATTGTTAAGGATGTGGTTTTAGAGTACTTGGTGTTACATGGTGGGAAAGAACCAATCACTGAGGGAAAGGAACAATCACTGGGGGTAAGAACCAATCACTGAGGAAAAGGACCAATAACTGGGAGGTAAGAACCAATTACTGAGGGTACGAACCAATCACTGCAGGAAAGGACCAATCACTGGGAGGTAAGAACCAATCATTGGAGTTAAGAACTGGTCACTGAGGACAATGACCTGGCCTGTGTGACCAAAGTCCGGGTTTTGAGAGCAAGGTCCAGCACTGAGACCCAAAGAACTGTCTTGCTGGGAAGAGGAACAGTGTGGAACCAAAGTTTTATGAGACTAAGTTTATTATTTCAGTGAATGTTTTGAGTGAATGCTGTTCGGTCAGAGATACTTCCTTTGAAATGAAATATCCAGACAAGACTTCAGTTATCTCTCAGACCGATATAACCATATAACAATTACAGCACGGAAACAGGCCATCTCGGCCCTTCTAGTCCATGCCGAATTCTTACTCTCACCTAGTCCCACCGACCTGCACTCAGCCCGTAACCCTCCATTCCTTTCCTGTCCATATATCTATCCAATTTAACTTTAAATGACAACATCGAACATGCCTCAACCACTTCTGCTGGAAGCTCATTCCTCACAGCTACCACTCTGAGTAAAGAAGTTCCCCCTCATGTTACCCCTAAACTTTTGCCCTTTAACTCTCAACTCATGTCCTCTTGTTTGAATCTCCCCCATTCTCAATGGAAAAAGCCTATCCATGTCAACTCTGTCAATCCCCCTCATAATTTTAAACACTTTTATTAAGTCCCCCCTCAACCTTCTACGCTCCAAAGAATAAAGACCTAACTTGTTCAACCTTTCTCTGTAACTTAGGAGATGAAACCCAGGCAACATTTTAGTAAACCTCCTCTGTACTCTCTCAATTTTATTGACAACTTTCCTATAATTTGGTGACCAGAACTGTACAACCTAAACTGTAAGATGTAAAATGACATCTCGTGTCCCTTTCCCTAGAAGCATGGAACTCTCACTGTTGTCCACGCAATATCTCCCCACAAAAATAATCATTTAAATAGTTATCTGATTGTTATGACACTGATGTTTGTTGAACATTCATGTGCAAAACTCAGTGCACTGTTCCAGTTACTTGCCCAGGTTACTGTGAGAGCACCTTCCAAACCCGCCATTTCTACCACCAAGACTGATAAGGCAGGGGTGCACTGGAACACCGCCATCTGCAGTTTCCTCTCCAAGTTGTGCACCACCCTGACTTGGAAATATATCGCTGCACAAGGAGGCTGCAGATGCTGTGAGTATGGAACACAAACAAAACGCTGGAGGAATCAGCTGATCAGGCAGCTTCTGTGGAGGGAAATGAACAGCTGACTTACATGTTGCCAATACTCTATTGTTGCTGGGCCTAAACCCTCTCGCAATGCAGAATGCCTTCACTGAAAGTGCTGCAGTCATTCAAATGACAGCTTACTGCTAACTTCTCAAGGACAGTTTGTGATGGGCAAGAAATGCTGCCATTGTCAGATCCTGAAAATTGAACGCATTTTTTTTTTAAAAAAGCAGAAAACACTGGAAACTGTCAGCAAGCCAGGTTGCATCTTTGGAATAAGATAGAGTTAATGGTTTAGGTTGAAGACCCACCATCAGATTTCAAGCACCTCTAGTTTTTATTTCAATTATTGAATAAAAATGTGGCTGTCTGCAGCACTGTCTGAACTACAGCCACGACAACACTTCACAGACCAGCCTGAAATCAGGAAGACCTTGAGGAATACAAACCTTTTCTATCCAGGCTGGCAACACACAGTGTCCATTGAAGGAACATTATTGTTGTTCCTGTTAAACATTAGGAGATAGCCAAACTGAATATCAGCGTAAAACCCCCTCTACCTTTCACCTTATCTCTCCTCCTTGCCTTTCTCCTTAGTTCTCATTTACCCTTTGTGATGGAGCTCCAAACTGGTTAACTCTGGCAGGTAATCATCCAGTTAAAGGGGCGGTGCGCTGCTCATGAGAATGAATGCACCAATCCAGCCCAAGGCAGCAAAGGCAGACTCCCCCTGTCCCTTTAAGCTAACTATCTGCAGCAGCTAATTAACACTGAAATTAAATTTGCAACATTAACCCTCCCGTGGTCACTAATTGCCCTCCCCCATCTGCCGGCCAGCATTACCCAGCCCTGTCTCTCTCTGTGCAAATTAATAACAAAGAGACAATGCAGCGATATGCGAACTATGGGCATAGATTAACATCATGCTTTGATTTGTCTTCAGATATTAAGGAAAGATCAAATGTACCTCAAAAGCCACATCTGTTCACCTGCTTAGTCAAAGAGAGATGAACTTCCTTTGCTCTAGCCAAATTTCATGTAGATGGATTCAGAGCAGAGAGAGAAAAAACATTCAACTCATTGAAAGAGTCCTCAAATTTGGTCCACCCCCTTTGCCATCTCCCCCACGACACTGCTTCCAGTCAGCATTACAGGCCCCGCATCTTTGTACGGTGTCAAGCATAATCCTGCCCTTCTGAAACTGTGTGACAGAGTGCAGGAAGATTTATGAGAATGCTGTCAGGACTCGAGGACCTGGGTTACAGGAAGGAACTGGACGGGCTAAGAATTTACTCCTCGTAGAATAGGAGACTGGAAGACGAGCATATACTGTAGATGTGTATGAAATCATGAGGGGCATAGATAGACGTCCTTTTTCTAGGGAAAAGTAACCAAAAGCTAGATGGCATAGATTTAAAGTGAGAAGGGAAGGATCTAAAAGGGGCAATTCCTTCACGGAAAGGATGATGTGCCTATATGGATCGAGCTGCCAGAGGTAACGGTTGAGCCAGATACAATAACAATGCTTAAAAAAACATTTGGATAAGTTCATAGATAGGAGAGTTTAAGAAGGACCAGGGACAAGGGTAGCTTAGATAGACACCTTGCACGTCACCCGGATGAATTGGACCAAAGGACCTGCTTCATGCTTTATAACTTTTTTACTCTATAATAAGTTCTTGCACTATTAATGATTTCACCAATTACTTTAAAACTGTGTCCTCTAGTTGACAACTCTGAAGCCAGTGGAAAGAACATTCTAGGATATACAATGCATTTAATGCAGCAAAGCGTTCTCGACCAGGTTTACAGGGGCACAGTATAAACTCCAAGTTACTCAAGAGCTTCAGCTTTGTAAGGAAGTAAGCATCAAGGAGTATAGAAAGGAAGAGTGGGGTAACGAGATTCAAGGGGGGATTTCTTGAGATTGTTAGCTGAAACAAGGCCAGAACTTGAGGAACAAAGTGATCTCAGAGAGCTGTGAGATAAGATTATTTTTAAGATTAGCTTGTCACATGTACATCAGAACATCAGATCATACAGTGAAATGTGTTGTTTGCGTCAACAATCGAAGCAGTCTGAGGATGTGTTGGGAGCATCCCGCAGGTGTGACCATTCTTCCAGTGCCGACGTAGCATTCCCACAATTTACTAACTCTAACTCGTATATCTGTGGAATGTGCGAGGAAACTGAAGTATCTGGAAAAACCCACGTCGGTGTAGTGCTAACCGCTAAGCTGCTAGGCTGCCTGAGGTCTGGTTGCTACACAACTTCCTCTAGATAAAGCCTATGCATGGGCCTATCACTGTTACAACTATTTATTACAAGGGAATTTTCTGTTTTCCAAAGCTTCTAATACTCAGCCCAGACTTGGCTCTGCATAAATAATTCCTTCAAGCTGAACAATTAATTGACTAGCACTAGAGGGAGCCCATGTCTTTAAACTCCAGGGCAGATTAGGTCCAAGAGAAATGAGCTCTTCAATGCTGTGTTCAGGAGTTGAGAGAAATTTGGCAAGAGTTTATTTTAATCTGAGCAGATTGATGAAAATGGTCTGATAGATGATCTCTTTTGAAAGGAAAGGCACTAAATCAAAGTTGAAGGAAAGGGAGGGTGCAGAGAGTGGGGCTATGGATTTCCCCATCCAGGACTTGAGAGCAGAGGATAACAAGGTAGTATTTCTTTCAGAAGGATGAAGGGCTATTAAATGCTGGAACAAAGTCTGTAAGATAACTGGCCTTTTTTAAATCTCTTTTTGATTTTGCTTTTCATAATGGTTATTTTTATTTAAATGAGGAGTTAAAATAAGCAGGAGTGACCTCAGTTTGCAGTCAGAATATGGAACAACTGTGACAGTCACTTACTGTAATTATGATCCCAGTAGAAATTCTGTATGCTCATTAACACCTGTCTGGTAAACAAGCTGCCTGTTTTTAATTATTGACTAGCCAGGCATAAGACAGTCCTCGAACAAATCCACAGCTTCCTGGTGTTCAAGAGGGGTTAGTGGGGAGCAGGGAGCGGGGGTGGGGGTGACAGGAAGGGTAATGAAATTGGTGTCAACAGGAGTCTGCCAGTGAAAGCAAACAATAAAGGGTAAAAAAGTAAATAACGAAAATTAAATATATCAATTTTCAAATGCCCGATTAAAAGACCAGTAAATGGGAGTCTGGAGCTCCAGTGAATAGATGTGATGGTAAGGATTTAATGCGGTGCACTAGGGTGTACATACCACTGAGCAATCTGTTACATACTGCTGAGGATAAGTGCAGAGTGAAGAGACACAGAGAATAACGAGCACACACCTCCCAACACTAACGCTGTATCTTCACTAAAGTACACATCTCCCAGTTATAACACTATATATGCACACTAAACACGTGTCTCCCAGCTATAGTACTACATATATGTACAATGAAACATAGACATGCGTCTTTGAACCATGAAACATAGACATGCATCTTTGAACCAAAGCACTGTGTTTGTGTGTGTGTGTGTGTGTATACGTCTCTGAGCTAAAAACACTGGCACTTTGAGGCATAGCTACATATCTAAAATTCCTGCCATGATGTTCCGATTTTCTCCCACATCACAAAACTGTGCAGGTTGATAAGTCAACTAACTGCTATAAATTGCACCTTACGCATGGTTGAGCGGCAGAATCTCCGAGTTCAAAGTTCAAAGTACATTCATTATCAATGGATACCATATACAACCTTGAGATTTATCTTCTTGCAGACAGCCACAAAATAAAGAAAGAAACTCAATAGAATCCACGATAAACCCCACACCACAAAGATATTGAAACATCCAATGTGCAAACAAAAAGGACAAATTGTACAAATGATAAAAAAGTAAACAAATAGTACACAGAACATGAACTGCAGAGTCCACAAGCACGGAACCAGTTCAGCACTGCAGCCGGTCCGGGAGCCCGATAGTTACAGGCCGCAGTGGCGGAGCCCAATAGCTACAGGGCGCAGCCGGTCCAGGAGCCTGATAGTTACAGGCCGCAGCCGCGGAGCCCGATGGCTACAGGCCGCAGCCGCTGAGCCCGATGGCCACAGGCCGCAGCCGCTGAGCCCGATGGCCACAGGCCGCAGCCGCGGAGCCCGATGGCTACAGGCCGCAGCCGCTGAGCCCGATGGCCACAGGCCGCAGCCGCTGAGCCCGATGGCTACAGGCCGCAGCCGCGGAACCAGTTCAGCACTGAAGCGAGTAAAATTCACGGTGGAGTGAGCTAAACATTAGTTTGTCTTCTGTCGCTCGGGGTGTTGATAGGACTACAGGAGAATAAAATTGAGACTAATGCAAGATTTGCAAGAGTGGGGAAGAAGTGTTAGCAATTTTGAAATTCATAAAGGTGACCGCATCTCCAGGGCCTGACTAGGAATACTTTAGGATCTTGTGGGAAGCAAGGAAAGAAACTGCCTTGGCCTTGGAAGAGATTGTTGTGTCTCTGCTTTCCACAGGTGAGGTATCTGAAGACTGGAAGGTGACAGATGTGCATTTATTAAAGATGAGCAGCAAGAACAACCCATGGAATGGCAGGGAGTCTAACATCAGTGGTGGGAAAACTTCTGGACGGAATTCTAAAGAGCAGAATTTTTGCATTTAGAAAGACAAGGACTAATTAGATAGCATGACTTTAGAGTTATAAAGTCATAGAGAAGTACAGCTCAAAAACAGGTCCTTCAGCCCATCTAGTCCATGCCAAAGCCATTTAAACTGCCTACTTCCATCAAGCTGCACCGGGACCATAGCCCTCCACACCCCTACCATCCATGTACGTATCCAGACTTCTCTCGAATGTTGAAATTGAGCTCTGTGGACCAAGCCTGCTTGCATATACCTGATCTATACACCTCATAATTTTCTACATCTTTGTTGATGGGAGATCATGTTTCATGAACTTGATTGAGTTTTTTTGAGCAGTTTGATGAGGTAGATGTTGCCTTCATGGATTTTGCATGTTCTGTATGATCCAGACATTTGGATCACAGTATATGGGATCCAACATGAGCCAACCAATGGGATACAAAATTCGTTTGGTGTTAGGATGATTGTTTTTCACATCAGAGACCTGTATCCACCAGTGTGCAATAAGGATAAGTCTTTTCCACAGGTGGAGCAGATGGTGGTCAACAGAAAAGGCTAATGTGTTGCTTGTGAGGAGTGGCGTGGTAGTATAGGCATTGGCATAACAATTTACAGTGCCAACTGCAAGTCCAGAGTTCACTTCCTGCCGCTGTCTGTAAGGAGTTTGTACATTTTCCCTGTGACCACGGGGGTGTTCTCTGGGTGCTCCGAAGATGTATGAGTTAAGGCTACGAAGTGTGGGTAGGCTGTGTTGGCACTGGAAGTCTGACAACACTTGCTGGCTGCCCCCAGCACATCTTGGACTGTGTTGGTCGATGATGCAAACAATGATTTCACTGTATGCTGCAATATTTTGATGTACAGGTGACAAATTACGCTAATCTTTAACGAGGTTCTTCCATCTACACTGGGTTCTATATGCTCTGTAAGATCATAAGAAATCGGGGCCAGGGTAGGTAATTTGGCCTTTTGATTCTGCTCTTGCCAGTGTCATGTGTGACGCCAAGCAGAGCTACCAGACGGATGATGCTAATGAGAGAGATAAGAGAAGACAATGGAGAAATATTCAAAATACTAATGAGAGAGAAGAGAGAGATTAACGGGAAAGAAACACAATTCAGATATTGACAGACTGGTTGCTTTGAACCTAAACTGTTTGAAGTTTGATGGACAGGCGATACCCCAGCAGGGGGATAAAAGGAGCAGGTTTGCTAAGGCACGAGACACGCCACAAGACCCTGGAAAGAGCAGTGTGTCCCCACAAGTGGTGCGTGTTTGGAGGACCGGTTCATGGGAACCGATCAGAGGTTCACAGGGTGTAAAGGTACGATCAGTGGGAACCTGGGGTGTGTGTCCGCACTTGCCTGGGTGCCGGGTTCACCGTGGAAGAACGATCGTATCCGAAACGAAGGGGTCACAGTCGGTGACCACAGTGGGATTAGAAGACATCAAAAGGTCTGCCCGAAACCAACTGCGAAGACATGAAGAGGTCTGCCCGAAACCAACTGCAAAGACATTAAAAAGGTCTGCCTGAAACTAATTGCATCGCCCATTCTCTCTCTCTCTCTCTCCCCAACGGTAAAACAGCAACGATTACTTCGAACTGCACTAAACTGAACTGAACTCTGCTTCACTTAAGACTGATCATTTTACCCCTAGACTGCGACAGAACTTGGTTGATTCCTATTACCCTAGTTCTGTGTATATATGTGTATTATCATTGCTAACCTGTTACATTTATATCCTTACGATTAGAGTACTGTATTACTTATTTCTTTAATAAAACTTTATTATTTCCTAGTAATCGCAGACTCCAACGAGCGTTCCATTTCTGCTGTTTTGGCAATCCAGTTACGGGGTACGTAACATAAGTGGGGATCTCGTCCGGGATTTTGAACACCAAAAATTTGGGACTGGGTAAATTGATTGGGTTAAAATTCCCGAAAGAAAAAAAGAGGGCAAACAGCAGAAATGGAGATTGAGGAATTTCCAAAGGCACCAACCTTGGAGGCATTAGAGGATGCCAGGAAATCAGAATTGGTGACTGTTGCAAAACGGTTGAATCTTTTTAAGGGGAAGCCGACAATGAGGAGAGCAGAGATGCACAAAGCTATCGTTGAGCATTATGTATCTAAGGGTGTGTTTCCCCACGGGGAGCTGGAGGTGGTGTCTATGAGCAAACCTGGTGGAGAAGCAGTGCAGCTGCAGACAGAAAAATTAAGACTCGAGCACGAGTTCCCAGTCAAGCAGCTAGAACGAGAAGAGAAGCAGTTAGAACAGGAAGAGAGAGAGAAGGAAAGGGAGTTTGAGCTGGAGAAGTTAAGGTTGGCGCTAGAGAGGGGCCAAATGCCGAACCAAGGTGGAGGGTTCAGGGCGACCCAGGAAGTGAGGTTGGTTCCCCCATTTGAGGAGGCCGATGTTGATTGGTACTTTCTACATTTTGAAAAAGTCGCTGCAAGTCAGGACTGGCCGAGGGATAAGTGGGCTGTTTTGGTTCAGAGCGTGCTGAAAGGGAAGGCTCAACAAGCTTACTCGGCATTGTCAGCAGAAGATGCCCAGAGGTATGATTTAGTGAAAGAGGCTACACTCAGGATTTATGAGTTGGTCCCGGAGGCATACCGGCAAAGGTTCCGGAATGTGAGGAAGCAGTGGGGCCGCACGTATTTAGAGTTTGCCCGTGAGATGCAGATGTATTGTGAGCGTTGGTGAGCCTCAAAAGGGGTCACTGGAAATTATGACAGACTGCTACAGCTAATACTGATTGAGCAATTTAAAGGTTGTGTCCCTGAAGGTATGAGGCCCTATCTAGATGAGAAAGAGGCAGAAACCTTAGCCGCAACTGCTAAGTTAGCGGATGAGTACGCGTTAACACACAAGGCGAAGTTTACCCCGAGTAAGAGCTACCAGAAGGGTAGTCGAGAGGGCGGAGAAAGTCCGCCGGAAAAGCCAGAAAGTAAGCTGGGGACTAGTGAGAAGGATAAGGAAGACAGGAAGTAGTTTGGTAGGAAGCCTCCTGGGGTCGTATGCTATAATTGTGGGAAAACCGGCCACATTGCGTCCAGATGTTTTGCCCCAAAGAAGGAGACGGGGAAAGGAAAAACGGCGACTCCAACTGGCTGTATTGAGCCGGCAAACAAACCGCTAGGGCAGAAGAGGTCTGATAGAGTTCAGAAAGGGCGCGAGAAGTTTATTTCGGCCAGATTGGTGTCAGTGAAGGAGGGGTCAGACCCAGTTCCTGAACGGGTCTGGAGAGATACTGGGGCTTGTCAGTCATTGATCTTAAGGAGTGTGTTAGACTTTAGTTCAGAGACCGAGACTGGGGAGGTCAGTGTGATAAAAGGCATTGGGAAAGGGACTGAAGCAGCACCTTTGCACCAGATACACCTAAAAAGTGACTTGGTCTCCGGACCGGTCACAATAGGGTGAGGCCCGAATTACTGATGGAGGACGTGGAGGTCTTACTCGGTAACGACCTTGCAGGTGGAGATGTGTACCCAGCAGTAAAGCTGACAAGCAAGCCTGCCAGGACTGAGGACCCACCCATGGACTCACAGGTTATCCTGTTTGTGCAGTTACTCGGCGCATGTCCAGAAAGGCTGCCGAGGCGAATGTAGATTTAGCTGGGTCGTTTTTACCAGCCTTGTACCAGGAGGGGTTAGAAAGTGAGAAGAAGGAGCATAGTGGAACCGAAGGAAGTGAGAGAGTTGAGGTAGATTTATCATTAGCGAGGAAGGAATTTATACAGGCACAGGAAAGAGATGAGGAGCTGATGGTTTTGACGGAGACAGCTCTCTCCGAAGCAGAAATAAAAAGGGAACCAGTGGGCTATTATGTGAAGGAGGGAGTACTGATGAGGAAGTGGAGACCAAGTACCGTGCCCGCAGATGAGGAGTGGGGGGTGGTACACCAGGTGGTAGTGCTGGAAATTTATAGGGATGAGATTTTTAACCTGGCCCACAAGATATCCCTTGGTGGACATTTTGGGGTGAGGAAAACAGTCGATAGAATTATGAAAGAGTTTTACTGGCCGAACATGAGGAAGGATATTATTGAATATTGTAGACGGTGTCATTCCTGTCAGGTGGTAGGAAAGCCGAACCAGGTCCTGCCTAGAGCGCCCCTTCGACCGATACCTGCTTTCAGGGAACCTTTTTCCTGAATAATTGTGGACTTTGTCGGTCCCCTGCCCAGAACTGCGAATGGGCGAGAGTATGTGATGACTATCATGTGCGCCGCCATCAGGTTTCTGGAGGCTGTGCCCCTGGAAAGCGTCAAGGCTCCCGCAGTGGTAAAGGCGCTTGTGAAATTTTTCACTACGTTGGGGCTGCCCAGGGAAATGCAGACAGATCAGGGGAGCGTCTTCACATCTCACACATTCCACTGGATGTTGGATGAGATGGGAGCAAAGCAGATTTTGGCCTCCGCGTACCACCCAGAGTCCCAAGTGGCGTTGGAAAAATTCCACGCAACATTAAAGACCATGATTAAAATATATTGTCAAGAGAACGCTGGGGGCTGGGATGATGCCTTGCCTCTTCTGGTATTTGCCGTAAGGGACACGGTTCAGGAGTCATTGGGGTTCAACCCATTCGAGCTCGTCTTCAGTCATCGGCCCAGAGGAACCTTACTGAAAGAGCAATGGTCCAGTCCGGCAGTACAAGTCAATGTGATTGACTATGTTTTAAAATTTCGTGAGAGGCTTGAAAGGACCTGTGACCTTGCCAAAGAAAATCTACGACACTCCCAAACTAAAATGAAACAGTGGTATGATAGACGTGCCCGCAAACAAGTGTTTCAAGTGGGTGATAGGGTCTTAGTTCTGTTTCCAGTGGTAACCAACCCTATCCAGGTGAGATTCCATGGTCCGTACAAAGTGTTTAAAAAGATAGGCTCTTTGAATTATGTTATTGAAACGCCGGACAGATGTAAGCCAACCCAATTAGTACACGTTAATATGTTAAAAGCTTACCACAATCAGAAAGCAGATCTAGTTGGTGTTATCACGAAAACTAATGAGTCTGGGGTGCCAAATGATAAGGGGAAAACCCATCTTGAAAAGATAAATATGGTGCTGACCAGATTGCAGAAGTCTATTGTTTTGGCCAACTTTGCTGATAATGTCTCTCACTTAACCCCCGAACAGAGTGAGCTGCTGATAAAGCTAATTAACCGGCATGCAGATGTATGTCCGGATGTCCCAAGACGATGCAAGGGGACGGTACATGATGTTGTTGTCACATCAGACCAGCCTATTAAACAACACCCCTATAGGATGAATTTGGAGAAGGGCAAAATAGTGGAGAAAGAAATTGAACACATGCTGGCCACAGGTATTATTAGACCATCCAAATCGGAATGGGCGTCTCCCTGTGTGGTTGTCCCGAAAGCCGATGGGAGCATATGATTCTGTACAGATTACAGAAAGGTGAACGCCATCACAAAAACTGATGCTCACCCCATCCCAAGGGTAGACGATTGCGTCGACAAAGTGGGGAGAGCTAAGTACATCACAAGGATCGATTTGCTAAAAGGGTACTGGTGCGTTCCTTTAACCAACCGGGCTAGAGAAATCTCAGCATTTGTCACTCCATCCGGGTTATATGAGTATAATGTTTTACCTTTTGGCATGAAAAATGCCCCAGGGATTTTCCAAAGGATGATTAATTCTGTGATAAAAAGGGTAAAGAACGCAGAAGCGTATATTGACGATTTAGTGGTCTGGAGTGACGCATGGGAGGAGCACATTGTGGCAGTAGAGGAACTGTTTAAATGGCTGTCTGAAGCCAACTTGACGGTGAACCTCGCAAAAAGTGAGTTCGGCCACGTTAAGGTCACTTATCTGGGGTATGTAGTAGGACGGGGCAGCTGGCACTGATGCAGGCTGTCTCTGAAGTTCCCATCCCAACGGACAAGAGAGCCGTGAGAAGGTTCTTGGGGATGGTGGGGTACTATCGGAAGTTTTGCAAAACCTTTGCGGATATTACCCTCCCTCTTACTAAGCTCTTGCCGAAGAATGTGAAGTTTGTGTGGAATGATCTTTGTCAACAAGCCTTCGAGAGTCTGAAGGCGATTCTGTGTCACCACCCTGTATTGAATGTGCCTGACTTTTCAAAACCCTTCTCCCTAGCAACAGATGCTAGCGACGAAGCAGCAGGGGCAGTGCTGTTGCAGACAGACAAAGAGGAGATTGAACACCCAGTGGCTTATTTTTCTAAGAAGATTAATGTCCATCAGAGAAATTATTCCACTGTGGAGAAGGAATTACGGCAATCATACTAGCATTACAACATTTTGAGGTTTATATTTGTCCGGCACGGAAACCATTGATAATTTACACTGATCACCACTCATTAGTGTTTTTGGCCACAATGAAGGATAAAAACAAACGCTTACTAGGTTGGAGCCTGGTCTTACAGGAATTTGATATTAAGATTAAACATATAAAAGGAACGGACAATGTGGTTGTTGATTGTCTGTCAAGGTGTTAAAACTTAAAGTTTGCTGTATTAGCCGAATAGCTGATGACTACCTGTATATTAGTGTGTATCTTATAATGTGCATTCAAGCGCATAATTTTTACCCCAGTAAAAGTCTTTTTAAGGGTGGGGTTGTCATGTGTGATGCCAAGCAGAGCTACCAGACGGATGATGCTAATGAGAGAGATAACAGAAGACAATGGAGAAACATTCAAAATGCTAATGAGAGAGAAGGGAGAGATTAACGGGAAAGAAACACAATTCAGATATTGACAGATTGGTTGCTTTGAACTTGAACTTTTTGAAGTTTGATGGACAGGTGATACCCCAACAGGGGGATAAAAAGAGCAGGTTTGCTAAGGCACGAGACACGCCACGAGACCCTGGAAAGAGCAGTGTGCCCCCACAAGTGATGGGAGTTTGGAGGACCGGTTTGCGGGAACCGATCAGAGGCTCACAGGGTGTAAAGGTACGATCAATGGGAACCTGGGATGTGTGTCTGCCCTTGCCTGGGTGCCGGATTCACCGCGGAAGAACGATCGTATCCGGAACAGAGGGGTCACAGTCGGTGACCACAGTGGGATTACAAGACATCAAAAGGTCTGCCCGAAACCAACTGCGAAGGCATCAAAAGGGTCTGCCTGAAACCAATTACATCTCCCATTCTCTCTCTCTCTCTCCAACAGTACAACAGCAGCGATTACTTCGAGCTGCACTAACTGAACTGAACTCTGCTTCACTTAAGACTGATCATTTTACCGCTAGACTGCGATAGAGCTTGGTTGATTCCTATTACCCTAGTTCTGTGTATATATGTGTGTATTATCATTGCCAACCTGTTACATTTATATCCTTACGATTAGAGTACTGTATTACTTATTTCTTTAATAAAACTTTATTAGTTCCTAGTAATCACAGACTCCAATGAGCGTTCCATTTCTGCTGGTTTAGCAACCCAATTACGGGGTATGTAACACCAGTCATTAAAATTGAGGCTGATCTCACTCTCACTGCCTGCTCTCCTGCCCCTTTCCAGATTAAATAACCATGGATCTTAGATTTGAGTCTATTCAGGGACCTGGCCTCCAAAGCTGTCTGGTGTAAGGAATACCAAAGGCTCACACTATTTGAGAGAAGAACTTCTTCCTGATCACAGTGTTAAATGGACACCCCCTATTCTGAGACAATGCCTCCTGGTTCTAGGCTCTCCTTTGAGGAGACATAACCCTCCAACTTTTATCTAACCTAGGCCCCATAATCTTGTGTTTCTATTAGATTCTCTCTCATGGTTTTAAACTCCAATGAGTGCACCGATCTGTTCAACCTCTTTTCATAAGACAATCCCTCCATCATCCCACTGATTTTTTTTCCAAACTGCCTCCAGCAATATTATATCTTTGCTGAGGCAAGAAGACCAAAATCGTAGCAAAATATAAACTGCTGGAACAATTCAATGAGTCAAACAGCATCTGTGGAGGCAAAGGATGTTGACGTTTCAGGTCGAAATCTTTCATCAGGACTGAGAGTGTAGGGGAATCACAGGGCTAGCTTCTACAAGTGAGAGAAAGGAGTGAGACAGAGGCTGGTAGGTGATAGGTGGAACCAAATAAAGGAGGGGTGATGGGCAAATGGAACCAGATGGGAAGGGGATAAGTAAGGTTGAACCAAGGGAGAAGAGACCCAGGGAGATGGATGTGTGTGTGAGGTGAGTCTAGGTAATGAGGAGGGGAGGGATGGAAAAAGTGAATGCTGGTGGACTGCTGGGTATTGGAAAAGATTACTTGTGGTTACTTGAAATGTTCACACCTTCAAGTTGTAAGTTTCCCAGGTCAGAATGTGAGGTGCTGTTCTTCAGGTTTGCATTTGACCTCTGTGTGGCAGTGGAGAAGTTCAAAGGCAGACAGGTCAGTGTGGGAATGGAGAGTGGAGTTCAAATGTGAAACCTAACATCATGAATGGCTGTGATGCTTCACTCCTAAGAAAGTTCAACACCTCTTATTTACGCTTTAATGGGAGAATGAAACTACATCTAAGCACACCCCTTCAGCATCCGGTGACCCTGTGATCGCTAACTCGGAAGCCGGCATCAGAACATCTTTCAAGAGGGTGAACCATTGTCAGGCCTGATGGTGTACCTGGTAGATCTTTGAAAACCTGTGCCAACCAACTAGTGGGAGTGTTCAAGAACATCTTCAATCCCTCACTGTTGTAGTTAGAGTTTCCCATCTGCTTCAGAAGGGCAACCATCATATCAGTGCCCAAGAAGAACAGCGGGAGCTGCCTCAGTGACTGTCACCCAGTGGCACTCACATCTACTGTGATGAAGTACTTCGAAAGGTTGGTCATGGCCACAATCAACTCCTAGTTAAGCAAGGACTTGGACCCACTGCAATTTACTTATCACCACAATAAGTCTACAACAGATACAATCTCACTGGCTCTCCACTCGACCTTGAATCACCTAAATGATATTAATACTTAGGTCTGGCTGCTGTTTATTGACTATATTTCTACATTCGACACAATCATATCCTCAGTTCTAATCAAAAAGCTACACTACCTGGGCCTCTGTACCACCCTCTGCAATAGGATTCCTAACTTCCTCACTAGGAGGCCACAGCCCATGTGGATCAGAAATAACGGTTCATTCTCGCTCCTATACTCCTCGTCTTGATCCTGGTGCTCCTTAAGGATGTGTGCTAAGCCCAGGTATTCTACTCTACTCTCTCTAAACCCACAACTGTGCGGCTAGGCATACATCAAACACCATCTGTAAATTTGCTTATCGCATGACCATGGTTGGCAGAATTTCAAATGGTGGTGAAGAGGCATATAGGAGAGAGGTAGATCAGTGGGTGCCACAGCAAACAACCCTCAGTGTCAGTAAGACCAAGGAACTGATTGTGGACTTCAGAAAGGGTAGGACAAGGGAACACCCTCCAGTCCTCATCAACAGATCAGAAGAGGAAAGAGTGAGCAGTTTCAAGTTCCTTTGCGTCAGCGTCTCTGATGGTTTACCCAGGATCCAACATATCAATGCAATCATGAAGAATGCATGAAAATGGCTACATTCCAGTAGGAGTGTGCGGAGAATTGGTATGTCACCAAAGAAAATTGTAAGTCTCTACAGATGTACCATAGAGAGCAGTACTAACTGATTGCATCACCGTTTGGTATGGAGGGGCCACTGCCCAGGATCAGAAAAGGCTGCAGGAAGTTGTAGACTTAGCCACTCCACCATGGGCACTAGCCTCACCAGCATCCAGGGTGCCTTCAAAAGACAATGCCTTAAAAAGGTGACATCCATCACTTAGGACCCCCATCACCCAGGGCATGCATCCTCTCATTGCTCCTATGGAGGAAAAGGTACTAGAGCATGAAGACACACACTCAACTTTTTAGGAACATCGTCTTCCCCTCTACTATCAGATTTCTGAATGGACAATGAACACTCCCTCACTATTCCTCCTCCTTTTGCAGCACTTGTTTAATTATTTTTATATATACTTATTGTAATTTACAGTTTTTTGTTACTAAGCGCTGTACTGCTGCCATAAAACAACACATTTTATGACATATGTTGGCGATTTTAAATCTGATTCTGATTCTGAAATGACATGTAACCGGGAGGTCAAGCTAGCCCTTTTGAACAGAGCACATATGCTCTGTAAAATGGTCACTTATTTACACCTGGCCTCGCTAATATAGAAGGCCACATTGCTAGCACTAAATACATCAGGCAAGGTTGGAGTGGGTATACTTGAATCTCTGCCTCATCATGAAGGATTGTTTATGTCCCCAGATGGTGGCAGGGTGGAGATGTAGGCATAGGTGTTGCACCTCCTATGGACGGTGGCAGAGGATAGGGATGGGCAGACCATAGATTTGTAGAAGGAGTGGTCCCTGTGGAAAGCAGGAAGGGGATGGGGATGGGTGGATCATGTATTTTTGGAAGGAGTGGTCCTTGTGGAAGCGGAAAGGGGGATAAGATGGGAAGACATGACTGGTGGTACGCTATACTGTATACAAAAGTTAGCAGAGTGAAAGGTGAGGACCAAAGGAATTCTATTTCTGCCCTCTGAGGGTGGGGCGTAGGAGCAGATGTGTGGAATATGGAGGACGTGCACGTGATGGCTCCATCACATACAAAGTCTTGTGTCCTGAAGAACGAGTACATTTCAGAAATCCTCGGTTTGAAAGCTCCAGCATGGGATCATATGTGGCAGGGATGGAGAAAGTGAGAGAGGGGGACAGCGTCCTTATGGGAGACTGAGTGGGAGAAGGTGTTGTCAAGGTAGCTGTGGGGTCTGCAGGTTTATTCTAGATATAGGTGGATTACTTCTCTCCTGAGATGGAGGAATCCAGAAGTGACAGAGAAGTGCCAGAAGTAGTCCAGGTGAATTTGAGGGAGGGGTGAAAGCTGTTGGCAAAGGTGATAATGTGCATCAAATGCAGCACCAGTGCAGTTATTGGAGATTCCATACTGATCCGGATGTAGCTGATGAGGACAACATAGGAACCCAGATATTTACATGGGTGATAGTCAACAGCACATGCAAGTACATTGTTTCACTATTTGTGAAGGAGTGCCAGAGTAATTTTGAAACAAGGACCATTCTAAGTAGTGAAGAGACAGGCGTAGAGAGGTCTGTGTGAATTTGCTTGACTACACCTTAAACCTGCAGAAAGTAGGATAAATTGACGGTAACACTGGACAACAAAGATTTTGCTTCCTGACTACTTCTGAGTGTATCTTATGGATTTTGCACTACTAATCATGAAAATCACCATGAAATTTCCCTATCCTGCTCCATTTAAACAAACCTATATTTGTTATTTCAATTCATAATTCAAGTCAGAATAACTGATGCCAAGATTATGGAAAGCATTATTGTTGGTCCACAAATAAAACAGGTCATCAATGACAAAATCGCATGGAAGGCATACAAAATGTTGCTGAAAATGTTCTTGTCACTACAGAGCACCAAGCTACATGCAGCTGGTTGGCAATTTGCTTCAAGCATACAAAACCATGAAGTGCAACATGTCACTAAAGAGTCACTTTCTGCATTCCCATTTAGACTTCTTCCCTGCAAATCTTGGCTCAGTCAGTGACGAGCATGGTGAAAGGTTTCACCAGGACTTTTGGGTCATGGAGAAACGGTATCAGGGGAACTGGAATCCAGCAATGCTGGCTGATTATTATTGGACACTTAAGTGAGAAGCCTCAGACACTGAGTACAAATGAAAGTTATCAACAAATAATTTTTAGCTCAGTTCAATGATTATAAAGTGTCAGCAGTGTTATGCAATTAAATGCATTATATTCAATAAAAGTTAATTTCTTGTTTCTCCAAATTCCTACGTGATACATGTAGTCTGAAATCATACTTGGTTCAGCTTCAAACGGTCCATCATAGCCAAAAGAAGTTTCTGAGGAAGTAACACTTTCGAAAAACTTTGTTGTCTGATGTTATTAGTTAAGGATGCGAACAAATTCTGCCAGTGGAGAGTGTTGAAGGGAAACTGACTGGGTCTATGCTCCAGAAAGACATAGATGGTAAAGATGTGCTGTCTGGGACCAGTATTCTAGCTGTAGTCTCATCAGTTCTGCATATGCTTGTAGTAAAACTTCCCTTCCTTTTACTCCAATTCCTTTAAAGTTAGAGATATCATTCCACGAGCCTTCTCTATTACCTGTAGCCCCTGCATGCTAGCTTCCAGTGCTTTAAGTTCAAATCTCTAAATCCTCGTGTGTTTCATGTTTCTGCAGTCAAGTTCAAGTTTATTGTTGTTCTACCATGCATCAGTTCTCTGGGGCCAAAGCGAAAAATACAGTACATAGTAGACAGTGCGTAGAGTCACTCACAGCAAATCCAGTTATTAGTCACTGTCCATTCACAAGTCTTTGATTGTCATGTCTGAAGATTGACAGGTTGACGTAAGGTGTGAGATGCATGTTTAGGTAAGACAGTATAATGTTACTGGCACTCTTATAATAAAACAAACAGTCATATAAATACGTGAAACAGCAGCAATAAAAATTGAAAAGTGACCAGTGCCATTGGGAAGTTGGGTGGGGGTGTGTAGCAGCAGAGTTTTCAGATGGGGCGTACATATGTGCAGGGTGGCAGCAGAGTGCTAAGGAGCCTTTACCCAGCCTGACAGTTCTGGTTCTTATTCTGTAGCACCTTCTGCCTGATGGCAGGAAGTCAAAGAGATTGTGGAAAGGATGGGAAAGGTCCTTGACAGTGCTTCTGATATGTGGCCTGATTGAAGGGGAAAGAGACCCCAATGATATTTTCAGTAATCCTCACTATCTATTGCAGGGTCTTGCAATCTGATCCCTTGTCATTCCTGTACCAGAGAGTGATACTCCAGTAGAATGTGGTGAGGATGGGGGAGGGGGAGCCTTGTTTGATTCAGTCATCTCAGGAGATGGAGATGCTGCTGTGCTCTCTTGGCTAAAGAGGTGATGCTGAGAGACCAGGTAAGGTCCTCAGTAATGTGCACATAAAGAAACTTGATGCTACTAACGCCGTCTGTGGGACAGGCTGTTGATATGCATTAGGGAGTGGCCAGTCTGCACATCCCTGAAGGCCACAATTATCTCTTTAGTCTTTTGCACCTTGAGACTCAGGTTACTGAGATTATGGCAGTTCACCAGCACTCTACCTCCTCCCTGAATGCTGCTTCATCATTGTTGTTGCTGAGGCCGACTATTGTAATGTCATCAACGAAAGTAATGATGTCATTCTCCATTCAAATCATCCTTCCAAACAGAACGGCGTCCCATTTTCCCACATTATGTTTCATTCACCCTCTTTTGGACACTCAATCCATCAATATCTCTCTGTAAATGGTTTACCCTCCTCACAGATTGCTTCCCCCACCCACTTCTGAACCATTCACAGATCTGGCTTCAGCGTATTTGCTTCTTTCTTCTAAACCATTAATTTATATTGTATACAACGGTAAATGCCCATCTGACTTCTGTGGGACCCCACTGGTAACAGTTTGCCACCTTGAATATGAAGCTGTTTATTCCTTCTGATTGATCCCTGTAGTTCGCCCATCCTTTATCCATGCCAGTATATTACATTGAACACCATGCACTCTGTTCTTGCAAAGTCATCTTCTATTGAAATTTTCACGAATGCCTTTTGAAACCCAAATATACTATACTTCTGGTTCCCCAGTACCTGCTCTGCTTGTACTTCCTAAAAGAACTTGAATAAATTTGACAGATATAATTTCTCCTTCATAAAGCTGTGATAACCCTGCTCAATCAGATTATGACCTTCCAAATGTTCTGCTGTAGCTCCTTAATAATTAATCCAAACTGTTAATCCAATAGAAAATTTTACAGACATTAGGCAAACTGGCCAATGGTTTGACGTTGACTTCTGCTGTTTTTGTCTAAGGGTTTCCAGAATCCAGAATCTATGGATTTTTGGAAGATTACAACCACTTCATCCACCACTTCGGAAAACATTTTTTATGAGTTCTGCGTGCAAACCATCAGATGCAGTGTTCTTATCAATCTTAAGCCTTGTTAGTTTGCCTAAAGTTAATATTTTTACTGATGGCAATGATATATAATCCTTCTCCCATATTTTTGGTACTAATATTTGTAGAGTCGCAAAATATACTGTACCATTTCAGTGTAAAAACTGAA
Organism: Mobula hypostoma; assembly: GCF_963921235.1. NCBI lineage: Eukaryota > Metazoa > Chordata > Chondrichthyes > Myliobatiformes > Myliobatidae > Mobula > Mobula hypostoma. The sequence continues at coordinate 91,385,513 of NC_086105.1, read as the reverse complement.
AGTATTTATCTCTGCTGCCATTTATTTTCTACAACTATTTTCACAACCTCTTTCTCTAAGGGACCTTTGACCTTTCTTTTATTTACTTAAAAAACTCTTATTGGCAATTTTTATATTTTGCCTTGTGGGTTATTTTGATCTTTTTGATTACTTTTTGTCCCATGGACTTGACATTCCTAATGTATCTTCTCCACTTTGATTGATCATGGGACAGGAATTTCAAGGAGATTATGGTGATGTTGTAACTTTTCAGAAAGTTTTTGAGCCCATCTTTGAATGCTTTCCCTGTAGTTCTGGTAATTTCCTTCCTGAACAGGGATTGGAATAGAACTGTTTGCTTCAGACATTGGGTATGTGGATGACATGGTATAGACATTGCAGAGAAATGATTGTGATTAGTCTCAAGGCTGTGGATATTGGCTTGCAAGAGGACACTAATGTATGTCCTCTTATTCTTTCAGTGCATTTGGAGGATTGTGTAGGCACGGTTTTGGCAATATCTCCCATGGTCATTCAGGTGCCTGTTGTAGGCAGCCTATGTCTCAGAAGAGCAGGGGGTCACTGGTGCACAAGAAATTTTGTGCTACGTATGAGGTCCTGATCGTCAACTTCTCTTCAATTCAATAAAGTTGGCACTAGCATACATTGTAGCCATATACTATACAGTCAAATGTCTGCCTTTGAGCACTAACAATTCACATTTGGGCATTTAATCAGAAGGTTGTGGGTTATAACTCTCTGCATATGAACTTTGAAACACAACACTTGAAGTTTCAACAGAGAGACTGAAAGCACAATGTTCTGGGCTGTAACAATGTATAAGCACAACACACATGGTCCTCAGCTATAACCGTACACAGACATTGAATAGATTCTGTGTGGGCATTGAGCATGTCACTGGTATATAAACACTTTATGCACACGGTTCTGATTTACAGTATTTTATACTGAAATTGATTACATGGGATTTGATTTCACATAGTTATGGCACAATTTACCTGCAAGGAAAATACATGGCTCTGAGCCATAACATTTTATTTCGACATTCAATGTGCATGGGGACAATTATGAGAGGCATAGAGATAGACAGCCATGATATTTTATCAGGATTAAAATGCATTAAATCTGAGTGGGGGAGGGGCTGTGGGGAGGAGAAGTACAAAGGAGATGTGTGGGGATGTTTTTTTTCCCACAAACAGAATGGCAAGTGCCTGGAATGCACTGCCAGAGGAGGTAGTGGAGGTAGATGAGATGAAGGTGCTTAAGAGAGACATGCCCATACAGAGAATGGAAGGATATGGACATGGTGATGTCACAGAGGGTGCTGGGAACGGACTCAAATGCGAGACACGGACACTGAAGTACAAGGAACAGGACTTGACTAGAGTAGGGATGTGACAGGATTCAGGCAAGGAGCAAGGACAAGAACGCAGAGTTGGGCTAGGGAAAGCGGGACCAGGACTAGGAACCATGGACTAGGAGACAAGGCTTGGACTCTGAGCCCGAGTCTGGACAAGGACCCAGAACCTGAGTCTTGGCTCTGGCTCGGACCCCAGAACCAGGCAAGGACATGACAAAGCTTCAGGACAGGACATGGCTGGGGTCTAGAGGCCCAAGCTTGGAGACAAGACATGGACTCCGAGCCTGAGACTGGACAAGGACCCAGAACCTGGATCTTGCTTCAGGCTCAGACCCCAGAACCAGGCAAGGACATGACATGGCTTCAGGACAGGACGTGGCCCCAGAACCAGGCAAGGACATGACATGGCTTCAGGACAGGACGTGGCTGGGGTCTAGAGGCCCAAGCTTGGAGACAAGACATGGACTTGGAGCCCAAGACTGGACAAGGACCCAGAACCTGAGTCTTGCTTCAGGCTCAGACCCCAGAACCAGGCAAGAACATGACATGGCTTGAGGCTTGGGGTCTTGGGTTTTGAGCTTGGCTGAGGGATCCTCGAGGCTTGGGTTTTGAGCTTGGCTGAGTGATCCTCGAGGTTTGGGTTCTTGGAGCTCAGAGACAGACTGGGAACCAAACATCAACATAGAGCCAGGACTTATCCTTCAACAAGCCGGGGCACATCTTTAACATGACACTAACATGAGACAGGACAGAACAGACATAGAGCCCAGACTTATCCCAAGACAAGCCGGGACTCAACTTCTCCACATCAAGGTGGGACAGGTCCACCTGTTGGGTAATGGCAGGACAGCCAGACTTACCCAACAGAGGCAAAGACAAGACATGTCCCACCCACAGGGCAACAGCAAGATGGCCCGACTTACCCCATGGAGGCAAGGACAAGAAGAGACAAACACCAAAGAACAACAGACAGTTCCATCTCTGATCCGGGGTAGCTCCAAGTCTCAGTTCAGCCAGCAACCTCAGCTGGCTAGAGAAACAGCCGGATCCCTACCTAGCTCAGAGTGGCTGGCAGCCACTCAGCTGGCCCAGGAAACAGCCAAATCCAGACCACAAAGACCACTCCAACAAGTGGCAACAAGGCTCCATGAAACTAGTCTTCCATCAACAGGTTGCTCCAAGGGGGGCTGACAAGACAAACCAGCAGCCCACACTCAATCCCAAGGCTACTTATATTGCAAGCTCAAAGATGGGAATCAGGTGCCTTTGATTTAGTCAAACAAGGGACAGCTGGAAGACCTGGAGTCCCGAGTCCACGGACCGGACCGTGAACCGGAATGCAGACTTTACGGACCGGACCATGACAGGTGATGATAGAAGGGATTAGTTTAATTAGTTCAATACAACATTGTGGTCTGAGAGTCTGTGCCTGAGTTCCATTGTTCTACGTGTAACGCCCTGGTGTAATTGTTGTTCTGTAGTAGCAGTGCTTGGGTTATGACTAGAGGTGACATGGGCTTTGGAATGTGTGCCATCCAATGAAGGGAGTGTTCTTTTCTTATTGTGTGCCTGAGAGCGAGTTGTTCCAGGGCTTTTGTTTGGTGGAAGATGAAGAGAGAAGATGCCTGAAAGGTGTGGACTTGGTGTGGGGCAGGGAGTCGACGAAGCCCGAGGGAAATCGATGGAGGATCACCTGGAGGGAAATCATGAGCTCCAAGGTGTGCATTAGACAGTTTCATTAAAATGGGCCCTTTCCTATTTGTTTTTCTTTACTAACCCTCAAGTCAAATTAATAATTATAAAGCTAAATCGTCTAATGGCATATGGCGTACTGCCTATTATTTCAAGGTACTGATTTGTAACAAGGTAACACACCACGCAGCATCCACACAAACAAGAGGTTTTGCACCTCAGATTTCCCAGGTTTGGCGGGGCCAGGGACCATCTTCCCCAGACTAACGCCACCTTCCAAACCTGAGGATTACATACGTTCTGTGAGTTTGAGTTGTTAGATTTTATACAGAGGCTGAACATCCACAAGTCTATGACACAGTATTTTATATAGGCATGGTATAATTCAGCTCTGCGATGTGTTGTTTCATTAAGGTAATGGATACATATAGATCTGAGTTATCGCAGTTTCTACTGAACTTCCTTTGAATACCTATGTACACCTATGAAAGAGAATATTTCATGAGCGATTTAATGAACATGTCTCTGATAGAGACATAGAGTTGTAGATATGTACACAGAAATTGCCCTTCAATGAACATGCCCATGTCCTCATGCAAGACTCCCAGAAGGTTAATTTACAGGTTGAGCCTGTGGTAAAAAAGGCAAATGTGATGTTGGCATTTATTTCAAGGGGAATAGAATATAAAAGCAAGGAGATAATGATGAGGCTTTATAAGACACTAGTCAGGCTGCACTTGGAGTATTGTCAACAGTTTTGGGTCCCATATCTCAGAAAGCATGTGTTGTCATTAGAGAAAGTCCAGAGGAGCTTCATGAGGATGATTCTGGGAATGAAGGAGTTAGCATTTGAGGAGTGTTTGGCAGCTTTGGGCCTGTACTCACTGGAGTTTAGAGGCATGCATGGGATCTCATTGAAACCTACTGAATGTTGAAAGGACTAGATAGGGTGGATATGGAGAGGATGTTTCCTATGGTGGGAGTATCCAAAACTAGAGGGCACAATTGAGGGGTGACCTTTTAGAACAGAAGTAAGGAGGAATTTTTTAGCCAGAGAGTAGCTAAGCTGTGGAATACTCTGCCACAGGCTGCGGTGGAGGCCAAGTTCGTGCAATTATTTAAGGTGGAAGTTGACTGTTTCCTGATCAGTCAGGGCATCAAAGTAGATGGTGAGAAGGCAGGTGTATAGGGTTCAGTGGGATCTGGGATCAGCCATGATGTAATGGCAGAACAGACTTGATGGGCTGAATGGCCTAATTCTGCTCCTATGTCTTATGGTCTTATGGTCTGAACATTTTGCCCATCTAAATCAATCTCATTTTCCCACATTAGGTCCACATACTTCTCTGCCTAGCCTATTTAAGTAGCTTCCTGGATACCTCTCAAAAGTAGTGATTGTATCTTATTCTGCCACCCTCCGATGCCCTACAATTTGCCAACACAGCAACAGGTCAACAGTGTACATGATCTCACCACTCTGCTTTGGAGACAACAGCAAACCATGTGTCAGGCTGCTGCTTATTGATACAGGTTGGCATTCAATACCATAAACCCTTCAGTATTAATCACCCAGCTTTTGAACCAAGGCTTCTGTACCTCGTTCTGTGGCTAAATCCTCAACTTCTTCACCAGGAGACTACAGTCAGTGTGGATCAGTAATAGCATCTCCTCCTCACGAACAAACAACAACGTTCACCTCCGCAATGCACTCCTTATCCCATTGCTCTAAACTGTATGCACTGAAGGCTGTGTGGCTAAGCACAGCTCAGACAATGTTTATAAATTCAGACATGAAACTACTGTTGTTGACAAAGTCTCAGATAGTAACGAGGAGGTGTATGGGAGTGAGATAGATTGACCATGAACTCAAGACTAAGGATTTGATTATGGGCTTCATGAAGGGAGAGGTTGGAAAAACACATACCAGCTTTCATTGAGGGTGCAGTGATGGAAATGGTTTTAAAAAAGGAGGCAGAGAGAAACCGGGGAATTATAGACCGGTTAGCCTAACGTCGGTGGTGGGGAAACTGCTGGAGTCAGTTATCAAAGATGTGATAACAGCACATCTGGAAAGCAGTGAAATCATCGGACAAAGTCAGCATGGATTTGTGAAAGGAAAATCATTTCTGACGAATCTCATAGAATTTTTTGAGGATCTAACTAGTAGAGCAGATAGGGAAGAACCAGTGGATGTGGTATATTTGGATTTTCAAAAGGCTTTTGACAAGGTCCCACACAGGAGATTAGTGTGCAAACTTAAAGCACACGGTATTGGGGGTAAGGTATTGATGTGGATAGAGAATTGGTTAGCAGACAGGAAGCAAAGAGTGGGAATAAACGGGACCTTTTCAGAATGGCAGGCGGTGACTAGTGGGGTACCGCAAGGCTCAGTGCTGGGACCCCAGTTGTTTACAATATATATTAATGACTTGGATGAGGAATTAAATGCAGCATCTCCAAGTTTGCGGATGACACGAAGCTGGGCGGCAGTGTTAGCTGTGAGGAGGATGCTAAGAGGATGCAGGGTGACTTGGATAGGTTGGGTGAGTGGGCAAATTCATGGCAGATGCAATTTAATGTGGATAAATGTGAAGTTATCCATTTTGGTGGCAAAAATAGGAAAACAGATTATTATCTGAATGGTGGCTGATTAGGAAAAAGGGAGGTGCAACGAGACCTGGGTGTCATTATACACCAGTCATTGAAAGTGGGCATGCAGGTACAGCAGGCGGTGAAAAAGGCAAATGGTATGCTGGCATTTATAGCGAGAGGATTCGAGTACAGGAGCAGGGAGGTACTACTGCAGTTGTACAAGGCCTTGGTGAGACCACACCTGGAGTATTGTGTGCAGTTTTGGTCCCCTAATCTGAGGAAAGGCATCCTTGCCATAGAGGGAGTACAAAGAAGGTTCACCAGATTGATTCCTGGGATGGCAGGGCTTTCATATGAAGAAAGACTGGATGAACTGGGCTTGTACTCGTTGGAATTTAGAAGATTGAGGGGGGATCTGATTGAAACATATAAAATCCTAAAGGGATTGGACAGGCTAGATGCAGGAAGATTGTTCCCGATGTTGGGGAAGTCCAGAACGAGGGGTCACAGTTTGAGGATAAAGGGGAAGCCTTTTAGGACCGAGATTAGGAAAAACTTCTTCACACAGAGAGTGATGAATCTGTGGAATTCTCTGCCACAGGGAACAGTTGAGGCCAGTTTATTGGCTATATTTAAGAGGGAGTTAGATATGGCCCTTGTGGCTGCGGGGATCAGTGGGTATGGAGGGAAGGCTGGTGCAGGGTTCTGAGTTGGATGATCAGCCATGATCATAATAAATGGCGGTGCAGGCTCGAAGGGCCGAATGGCCTACTCCTGCACCTATTTTCTATGTTTCTATGTTTCTATGTGAGCAGCTTTAAGCTTTTGGCTGTCAGCAACACCAGAGATATATTCTGGGCCCAACACATTGATGTAATCATGAAAAAGTTGCATTCAGCAGCTCTGCTTTATTTGGGGTTTGAGAAGATTTGGTAAGTCACTAAAGACTCTTGAAAATGTCTGTGGGTTACAATTACAGTGGGGAGCTTTCTGACTGGTTGTATACCAGCCTGCTATGGAGCCTCCAGTGCAAAGCATTTCAAGATGCAGCCAGCTTCATCACAGCTACAACTCTCCCCACCACTGAGGACATCATCAACAGACAGGACTCCAGAAGATGGTATCTATCACTGAGGACCTCACCATCAGTACATTCCCTCTTCTCATCAGGGTGGAGGTCTGAACAATCACACCCAATGACTGAGGAGCTGCTCGGCTGTTAGATTTTGTGAATAGTACACAAATCCATGAGCACTACCTTACACTATTCATTTATTCGGTAAAGTATCATAATTTTTAAGTCTTTCTACTGTACTGCTGCCACAAAACAACACATTTCATGTTATTTAAGACAGTAGTAATTAACTTGATTCTTATTCTGGTTCTGATCTTCTGGCAGTGTGTTCCAGATATCAACCATTCTCTGTGTAACAAACATAACCCTCAGTTCCCTTGTAAAACTCCTTGCATTCCCTCTTGTTTTTGAGATCCCTATTAGGGAAAAACAATTTTGACCATCTACCCTCTCTAGACCTCTCATAGACTTATATGATTCTATCAGGTCACCCCCTCAACCTTCTTTGTTCCAATCTTTCCTGTAACTAAAATCTTTCAATGCAGGCAACTACCGATTGAACCTCTCCTGCACTTAGTGTGATGAGCAAAACTGCACACAGTACCCCAAGTGAGGCTGAACTAATGTTTTATAAAATTGCAATGTAACATCCCAACTCTGATATTCTATGGTCCAACCTATGAAGGAGAGCATGTCATGTCTTGTTTGCCACCCAGCCAATCAGTGTTGTCAATTTCTGGGACCAAGGACCTGAACTCCAACATTGCTTTGTGCCCTACCATTTACTATACAAGTCCTACCACATGACGACTTCCCAAATTGCATTACCTGTCCATTGCTGTAGTATGATATTGATATACAGAGACTAACTACACTTGAGTGTTATTTTAGACACTGAACGCAAAACATCTCCATTATATATTTATACAAATATTGAATCTAATCCAGCCTCCCCATCTTTAGCTTTCGACATAAATTTGAGGAGCAACACTTCATCTTATGATTGGCCAAGTTGAGGACTCAACAATGAATTCAACAACTTCAAATAGCTGACAGCCCCTGTCTTGTGTCTCACATTTCCTGCCTCTATTTCCTCTCTGTCTCCTCTTTCGGTGATTCATCCTGTTATTTGCACTTCCTCCAAGCACACTTTCACCCTCCCTTCCTATAGCTAACATTAGTGTTATTTCATAGTTTCTCTTGGTCTCCAGTCTGTAACAGATTTTCCCTTTGCTTCTCCCTTTCTCTGCAGCTTAAAGTGATTGTGATTCAAGATTCACTTATTATCAAAGAATGTAGAAATTAAACAACCTTGAGATTTGCTTGCTCACAGATAGCCACGAAGCAAGAAACCCAAATGAAACCCAATTAAAGAAAAAAAGAATAAAAATAAAAACAAAAGACTAACCCTTGATGCACAAGAGAGAATACATAAAAATTAACCTTTGATCTCCCAGTTGTTCTGAAAAATCATTGATTTGACAAGATAATTCTGTTTATCTCCATCCACAGATGAGGAAGTACACTGGCGCGGGTAGCAGAGCAACTGCCTCATAATGTCAGAGACCTCTCTACAACTCCGTGAAAGGCTACCTGAGCTGCTGTGTCCAGTATGTTTTGTTTTTATACATTAAATTTAAGCATTGAATCCAGACTGGTTGGTACATACGTACAACCCCGTACGAAGACACGTGTTTCTAAGAGATAACACTGTTGACAGAGAATGAATACTTACGACTCTGCGTTAAAGCTTCAGTACAGTGTGCAGGACTTGAATCAGAATTTCAGTGCTGTAAGTAGTCATATGGATGAGGGATATCAGTTTGCCTGGGCATTGAACATAATTATCCCTGGGCTCAAATACTCAACATTGATCTTTAACTTTGTGTATAGGCACTGAGCATTGGTTTCTGAATAGTGATGTTGCATGCAAGGGAAAGAACACCATCAGGCCCAGGCTACTGCACCTTACACAAGAACTGAATATCCATCTCTCTAACAATGTACACAGACCTCACACACGTGGCCATGTGAAAGCACAATATACAGATAGCAAACACACATAGATCTGAATTTAAATGTGTGAGATGCATTGAATATACAAAGCTCTGGGCAAAGCATTTTATATACAGCCATTAAATGCTGACATCTGTGAACACACATCATGAAACACCCATGCTGTGAGCTGTAACATGGTATGCAGAGAGTAAAACAAGAACTGGAGTTAAATCATTGATGACAGGTACTGAACAGATGTGGCATTGAGCTCTTTTGCAGCGCATGGGTCTCAAATACACACGGATATTCACTATTCCACTGTTATATGGACATTGAGCTAAAACAATGATGGCATACATCAAATATACATGATTTTGAACTTTAACTCCACACATTGGACAATATTATGTGCACTTCTGGTCACCACAAGAAGATGGCGCCAGTGAACAACGCGACGAAGGGTGCCATCCTCCAGGCAGTTCACTTCTTTTACGTCTTCTTTTTCCTTCAAATGTGGTTCTGCTACTGTTGGAGCCTGTGATCTACATTTTGGTGATGTGTTTTTGGGCCAATGGAGTGATCTGGTGCTTTGCCATCTCCGAGAGGGTTCCATGAGCCTTTGAGCGAAATGTGCGGCCTCAACGCCCAGAAGCCTGGAGACGGGGCATGAACCCATGATCGACTCCATTTCTCGTTGATCTTGCCGATCAAAGGGCCGAGGAAGATTGAAATCTTCGAGGAGTGAGTGGAAGGTGAGCAGGTGTTCAGCGCCGTCTACCAGCCTGTTGCTCGCTTGATGTTGTCGGAGGATGGTGGAGGTTGGAGGCTACCTGATGGCATGAACATTGACTTCTCTAACTTCTGCTAATGCCCCACCTCCCCCTCGTACCCCATCCGTTACTTATTTTTATGCACACATTCTTTCTGTCACTCTCCTTTTTCTCCCTCTGTCCCTCTGGATATACCTCTTGCCTATCCTCTGGGTTCCCCCCCCCCCTTGTCTTTCTTCCTGGACCTCCTGTCCCATGATCCTCTCGTATCCCCTTATGCCTATCACCTGTCCAGCTCTTGGCTCGATCCCTCCCCGTCCTGTCTTCTCCTATCATTTTGGATCTCCCCCCCCCCTCCAACTTTCAAATCCCTTACTCACTCTTCCTTCAGTTAGTCCTGACGAAGGGTCTCGGCCTGAAACGTCGACTGCACCTCTTCCTACAGATGCTGCCTGGTCTGCTGCGTTCACCAGCAACTTTGATGTGTGTTGCTTGAATTTCCAGCATCTGCAGAATTCCTGTTGTTTGTGAATATGCCAGGACTCTTTGTATATTTTGTGTTTTATATTTCACATTTTTTGCTCATTTCTCTCGTTGCCATTTACACAATTTGATCTTTTGCCTGTGGGGTGGGGTTTAATGTCCTTCTTTGAACATGGATTTCTTTGTTTCGTGGCTGTGTTGTGGGGAAAACGAATTTCAAGGTCTTACACTGCATACATACTTTGGTAATAAATGTACTTTGAATCTTTGAATACTTGAACCCCATTGGAGCAAGGATGTGGATTCTTTGGAAAGATGTTGCCTGCATTAGAGGACGTAAGCTGTAAGGAGAGGATGGACAAATCTGGCTTGTTTTCTCTGGAGCAATGGAGACTGATGGATGTTTATAAAATTATGAAAGCATAGGTATGGTAAATAGTCAGAATCTTTTTCCTAGGGTAAAAATGCCAAGCAGTAGGCAGCATACATTTAGATGAGAAAGGGCAAGTTTAAAGGAGATGTGTAGGAGGGAGTAATAGGTTCACGGAACTTGCTGCCAAGAGAATTGAAGGAAGCAGATACAATAGCTGCTGTTAGACAAACACACGAATGGCTAGGATTGGAGAGATACGGATTGCGAACAAGCAAAAGGGAATTAATTTAATTTGGCCTCATGTTCATCACAGATATAGTTGGCCAAAGAGCTTGTTCCTGTATTCTATTGTACTGTTTTATACATTATGAACACATTTTTTCATTCCTAGGTGCTTCCTTGGAATTAAGGGTAGCTCTGATTTTGTGGATTCCTGGGTGGCTAATGAGGCCAGTGAGGAAAGTTGCTGACTGTCCGACACGAATACGAGATAGATGGTGGGGCTGGTGGGAGGGTAGTTTGTAAGATGGTCTATTCCTTCTGGTGCTTACACAAGGCCCATCTGCTCCTAACTCATGGAGGCAAGGTTCTCAATATCATCCCAATATATACCTGGTCATCTTTTTCCAGGACAGAGCTTCGAATAGGCAGCCTGTCTCAGGAGGATGATTATTATGCATTAGGGTAATCTACCTATCCAGTGTGGCTAAGTGCAACCTCAACCTCAGTGCTGGGGACATCAGCCTGGAAGAGGAAACTAACATTGGCTTGCTTGTCCTTACAGTGGATCTGCAGGATTTTGGTTGACCAAGGATAAGGATGGTCTAGGTAACACACCTGGCATACATCTGAAAGTTCCCAGGGCAGCATGATCCCCGCACTTGTGACAACTGGATAACTTACGACTGTCTTCACAGGGCACTGGAAAAAGTCCATCAGTGTTGCCTTTCCAAATGTATAGATGTGCATTTGCCACATTCAATAATTCTATCCAGACTGAGAACATATCAAGCAGCTGAAACTGGACATCTATGAGGTGTTGTGGAACACATATGTCACCACACGACCTGTAACCCCTAGCTCAACTATTACTGTCAAACAAAGTGTTCAACGCCGGTCCAGTCAGGAGTCCAGAGGGTATTCTTGGAGATGTAGCAGGTGCACCTAAAACTGATGAAGTGCCAGCTGAGGTGATGCTGAAGCTGACTGCATGCTAAGCAGGTGAAACTGCATACAGTGGTCAGAGCTGATCAAAATCACAACCAGCAAATCAGTCTGAAGATCTGCAGTCCCACCACATCTGGTGATGGATGTTTCATCAGCTGAGAGGAGGGGGGAGCTGCACGAACAGCCCCTGCTCAGTGATGGTGCTGGACAGCATGAGAGAGTTAAGGACACGGCTGACATTTTTACATGTTCAGACAGAAGTGCAAACTCCAGATTCCTTCGAGATCTCCACCATCACAGAAATTGGGCTCAGCCAATCTCGTTCACTCTGTGTGATATTAGTAAGTGGCTGAGGTCCGTGGATACATTGAAGGTTATGAGACTAGACAACATTTTAGATGTAGTACTGAGGACTTGTGCTCCAGAACTCATTCTAGCCAAGCTGTTTACCTTACTGGAATCTATCTGACAATGACAAAAGTTGTCTGGGGATGTCCTGTTAATAAAAGCAGGACAAATCTAATGTGGCCAATTGTCATCAAATAATTTGCTCTCAATCATTAGCAGAGTAATGGAAAGTGTTACTAATAATATACCTGCTGATGCCCAATTCACTAGAGTTTCTGAACTCAAGCCTTCAATCACAATCTTCACTAATTCATAAGATGAATTCAACAGGTCAGGCAGCATCCACAGAGAGAAATGGACAGTAGATATTTTGAGTCCATCTTTCTCCACAGATGCTGCTTAACCTGCTAAGCTCCTCTACCATCATTCCAAATAAACTGATTCCTAAGCTCTGGAACCTGGGCCTTAGCACTCAGATCTGCAGCTGGATCTTCAACTTCATCACAGACAGGACCCAGGCTGTGAAAATAGGGGACAAGCTCTCCCCTACAATCACTCTGAGCACCGGTGCCTCACAAGGCTGTGTACTCAGCCCCCTGTTGTACTCACTGTACACCCATGATTGTGTAGCCAAGTTTCCATCAAACTCAGTATATAAGTTTGCTGATGACACGACAATTGTAGGCTGTATCTCGGGTAATGATGAGTTTGAATACAGAGAGGAAATTAAGAACCTGGTGGCATGGTGCAAAGACAATAACCTATCCCTCAACGTCAGCAAGACGAAGGAATTGGTTGTTGACTTCAGAAGGAGTAGCGGACCGCACGACCCAACTTACATCGGTGGTGCGCAAGTGGAACAGGTCAAAAGCTTTAAGTTCCTCAGGGTCAATATCACAAATGACCTAACTTGGTCCATCCAAGCAGAGTTCACTGTCAAGAAGGCCCACCAGCACCTTTACTTCCTGAGAAAACTAAAGAAATTTGGCCTGTCCCCTAAAACCCTCACTAACTTTTATAGATGCACCATAGAAAGCATTCTTCTAGGATGCATCACAACCTGGTATGGAAGTTGTCCTGTCCAAGACCAAAAGAAGCTGCAGAAGATCGTGAACACGGCACAGCACATCACACAAACCAATCTTCCGTCCTTGGACTCACTTTACACTGCACGCTGTCGGAGCAGTGCTGCCAGGATAATCAAGGACACGACCCACCCAGCCAACACACTTTTCATCCCTCTCCCCTCCGGGAGAAGGCTCAGGAGCTTGAAGACTCGTACGGCCAGATTTGGGAACAGCTTCTTTCCAACTGTGATAAGACTGCTGAATGGATCCTGACCCGGATCTGGGCCGCATCCTCCAAATATCCGGACCTGCCTCTTGGTTTTTTTGCACTACCTTAGTTTCCATTTTTCTATTTTCTATTTATGATTTATAACTTAAATTTTTAATATTTACTAATTTTTACTATTTTTAATATTTTTAGCATTTAATATTTGTAATCCAGGGAGTGTGAAGCGCAGAATCAAATATCGCTGTGATGATTGTGTGTTCTAGTATCAATTGTTTGGCAACAATAAAGTATAAAGTACAGTACATTGTGGCATGCTCTGGACTCCAGTATCATAAATCCCTTTAGTCTTCATCACAGCCTTGGTTTAATTTTGGAATAAAGAGCTGAATTTTAGAGGTGAAATGAAAGTGACTGATCTTTGATGTCACAGCCACATTTGACCGAATGTTGCATCAAAGAGCCCTGGTTAAACTGAAGCCAACGGTCGTCAAGGGGATATCACTGCAGTGGCTGGAGTCATAGATTGAACAAAGGAAGATGGTAATCATTGTTGGAACTCAATCATCTCATTTGCTGTACATTAGTGCAGGATTTTCTCAGGCATAAGCATCTTCAGCTACTGCATGAATAACCCTTCCTATGACTATAACTTCAGAAGTGAGCATGTTCACAGATGATTCAATTCCATTCACAACTCCTTGACAAATGAATCCAATCATGACCCAGGTACCATTTAGACGTGGGCTGATAGATGATAAGTTACTATTTGTTACACAAAAGTGCCCACCAATGATCTTTTATAAGAAGAGGAACTCAACCACTTAAGGATGACGTTCAGTGGCATTACTAACATCAAGGCCCCCATTGTCAATATCCTGGGAGTTATCATTGACCAGAATCCCAACCACAAATACTGCTGTGATGGTAGCAAGTCTAAAGTTGTGTGCACTGTGGCGACTGACCCACTCCTGACATCCCAAAGCTGTTCTCCCATCTGCATTTGTTTGCATGTGGAGAGGAGTGGGGTGACCATGTTATCTTCAATGTAACAGAAATATCCCCTTCCAAATGAGCAAGAAATGAATTTTGATTTTTTAGAACTAATTTTAATTTATCTGGAAATCAAAGGCAACAAAAAAAATTATTGTTGATTTTTATATCAGAAGGTAACTCCACTTACCAGGATGCCAACATCTCTTAAGAAACCTGATGCCAAAGAAGCTAACGACTGATATTCCCACCTCCACCATTACTACCACCTTCAGTGTGTATCATCTCTGTACGAAATACACTGCAGTTATTTGCCCAGGCTACTCTGACAGCACCTTGCAAACCCACAACCTTTACCACCAAGAAGGACAAGTGAAGAAGGTACATTAGAAGATCACCACCTGGAGATTTGCACACAAGTCGCATGCCCACCTGACTTGGAGATACATCTCTGCTCCTTCATTAATAAATCCTGGAACTCCATCCCCACAGCACTGTGAGAGTTCTTTTAGCAGAAGGATGGCCGTGGTTGTAGAACATAGCTCATCAACACCTCTCAATGGGAGTTAGGGATGAGCAATAAATCGTGAACTTGTGAAAAATGGCCAGATCTCTGAAAATAAATAAACTGAAATCTAGAATTCTCATGGTCTATGTTCAGAACACAACACTGGAACCACAGTATAGTAATGAATTCAGACGGACAGGGTACCTGTCTTTGACGTATACCAGTGTATGCAGGCACTGAGCTCACAGGATTTAATCTACTGCACATTATACACACATTGAACACACAGCGCTCTGGGCTATAACACTCTAATCTGTAAATGAACCTTGTGGGTTAACCTTATTCCCATGGCTCAGGGTGCTGATTATCCCAAACTATACTATTAATTCCAGTTCAGTAAAATCTGATTTACACATAAATATTGACATAATTAACCTCCTCTGAATCCTGAATAAACTAAAGTTAATATGCCGTCATAAGCAGGCTGTGGGTCTTCACTCCATGCTCCATAGTTAGAGGCAGATTTGGCAGTCGACCTTTATCCAGGCAAAGAACAGGGAGGCTAGGAGCATCTTGTCTCCCTCCTGCAGGGAATCACACAAGGTTTCGTTATAGTGTTGCATTCATCAGACACACGATCAGTGTATGGCCTTGTGAATCTTTGCAGGGGATCTCATTGCCCGGTGGTGTTGTAGATGGCACTCTCTAACTCACCAGTGGAGGATGAAGTTCAGCCGCCAGTGTGACTGTGTGGGACCATCTGTTCAAACTCAGTATTCTTTCCCCAGTCTCCATCCTCCTTCTCCTAATGACTTCTCCCCTTTCCTCTTCCATTTTCTCCACCTCTCAGTCTTCCCCTTGCTTCTACCGCTTACCTTGTCCCTTTGCCATTTCCCCTCCTTTCTCCACCATTCTTCTTCTTTTTCCTTCCTTCAACCCCTCACCTTCCCATTTTACCTTTACCTTCCCATTTGCTTCTATCCTCTTCTCTACCTCCTCCACCGAATGGCATTACCTCTCGCCTTCCTCTCTCTCCCTTCTTATCACCTCCTTCTTTTTCCTACCTCCCCCTTCTCCTCCACCTCCACTTTTCTTTTAGCTTTCTACCTCCTCTTTTCCTTTTTTAGTTTCCTATATTCTCCATTATTCCCCTGTGCATACCCTTGGAGCTGGAACTGAATGACCCATTTGGGAGAACGAGGAGGGGAGGTGACGGATAAGAGCTACAGGGAGATAATCACAGCTAAGTTGCAGGAGGCAGGTAGCTGGGAAATGTCAGGAAAGGGCATAGGCCGGTAGTACTGTTCCCCTCAATAAGTATACCATTTTAGATACTCTTGGGAGAATAACTGACTAGGAGAATGCCACAGTGACCAGGTCTCTGGCGCTGAGTCTGGTCTGTGGCTCAGAAAGGAAGGAGGGAGAAGAGGAGAGCAGTAATGAGAGAAGATTCATTGGTTAGGGGATCAGACAGGAGATTCCATGGACCAGAGCACACATCCTGGATGGTATGTTGCCTCCCAGGTACCAGAATCAGGGTTCTCTTCCAGGGAAGGTTGGACCTGTAGAAATGGGATTGTTTGCATCTGAACTGGAGAGGGAACAAAATCTTTGCAGAAGATTTGTTGGGTGATTTAAAATTGAGTTAGGAGGGAATGGATAAAGAGTGCTAGGGCAGCTAGTGGTCTGGTTGTGGGGAAAGTATATGTTAAAACTACATACAAAGATAGGAACCAAAAGGTTGTGTGTGGTGGGACTAATGTCTAGTTGCATCTACTTCAATGCCAAGAGTTTTGTAGGTAAGGCTAATGAGCTTAGAGCATGGAGCAACAAGTGGAATTATAACATTGTAGCCATTAGTGAGACTTGGTTGCAGGAGGGGTAGGACGAGCAGTTCCATGTTCTGGGGTTCTGTTGCTTTAGGTGAAACCCCTTTTCACTGGCTGTCTCTAGAGATGTGGCTCTTTAGGCCCTTGCTAACAGACACCAGACTCAGTTGTGAGAAAACTACCATTCTCAGACACCATATGCCTAGGGTAAATATGACCTGGGTTCCACCAAACCCATGAGGTTGGGATGTCTCGCCCACCCGAACCCCGATTTATGTGAATGCTGTGTAACTTACTGCTCCCATACAATCGCCCATCAGCAAGAAATAACATTGCATTCAATTATAAAGAAAGTATATTTAAAAACGTTAACTTAACCAAACAGACATTAAAGAAAGAAAAAAAACAAAAGGTCCATCATGATGAAACAGCCAATCATAATTAAACAGTCAAATGTGCACATAAGTTGGAGTTCATCTTGAAGTTGTCTTTAACTCACACGCTGGACCCTCGGTGTGTGTGAAAGCACATACCACCTTCCGAATGTCACTCAAAATCCATCTCAAACAAACAGGATCCCCCACGTGACCATTGGTCCTTCCTCCTTGAAGCCATTCATCTGCACAAAGCACCTTGTGCAGCAGAGGTGCCATCCTCAGCTCCTCCTGTTGTCTCCCAGCTCCCACCTAAAAGACCTCGACCTGCATCAGTGTCCATCACAAAAACCTCTCCGAGGAATAGAAAAGGTGTATGATACTGGATCTTAATGAGACAGCGCAGGTGGTAGAATTGTGTGTAGAGGAACACTTTCCATCTAGTGATTACAACTCCATTAGTTTCAAGATAATTATTCAGAAGGATAGGAATGGTCCTGGGTTGAAACTCTAAGGTAGAAATTCTTTGGATGGCATCAGAAAGAATCTGTCAGATGTGGATTGGGGTAGGTTGTTTCCTGGAAAGTGGATGCTTGGTAAGTAGGAAGCATTCTAAAGTAAAATGTCGAGAGTCAAGAGTTTGTAAGTTTCTGTTTGAATAAAAGGCAAGACTAACAGGTTTATGGAACTTTGGTTTTGGGGTATATTGAGATCCTGATTAGGAAGAAGAATGTGCAGTGTGGGTGTAAACAGCAAAGAACAAGTGAGACACTGGAGGGACATAAGAAATGGAAGAGAACACTTAAGAGGGAAATCAGGAGGGCTAAAAGAAGGTACGAGGTTGCTCCAGCAGACAAGGTGAAGGAGAATTCCAAGGGCTTCTACAGATATATTAAGAGCAAAAGGATAGCAAGAGACAAAAGAGAAGTGGTAGATCTTAAACGGGGTTTTTTGCATTTGTGTTTACTTAGGTGGCAGACAGAGTCTATAGAACCATATCATATTACAGAAGAGTGGTGCTTGCTACCTTGAGGAACATTATTCAAGAACAATTCTAAATATAAGCAAAGGAACTACAGGCTGGTTAGCCTGATGTCAGTAGTGGATAAATTATTGGAAGCTATTCCATGGGAAGGATATATAAAGATTTGGATCTATTAACATTTGAACATCTTCAAGGAGCAATGTCTTAGGAAGGTGGTGTCCATCATTAAGGACCCCCACCACCCAGGACAAGCCCACATCACACTGTTACTGGGAAGGAGGTACAGAAGCCTGAAGGCACACACTCAGTGATTCAGGAACAGCTTCTTCTCCTCTGCCATCTGATTTCTAAATGGACATTGAACCCATGAACTCTACCTCACTACTTTTTTATTTCTGTTTTATTGGCACTGTTTATTTTAACTTAACTATTTAATAGTCATACATATTTGTTTATTGTAATTCAATTTTTTCTCTATATTTATTTATCATGTATTTCATTATACTGCTGCCGAAAAGTTAATAAATTTCTCAACAGGATCTATGAATACAGATCTATAATTTCTTGAAAGTTGTGTCACAGGTGGAAGGATTTGTAAAGAGAGCTTTTGGCACATTGCCTTCATCAATCAGAACATTCAGTACAGAAGTTGGAATGTCATGTTGGAGTTGTATAAGACATTGCTGAGGCCAAATTTAGAGTATTGGAATACAGTTCTGGGCACCAACTTACAGGAAAATTATCAATACAAGTATAGAGAAGGATGTTGCTGGGACTTGAGAACCTGAGTTACAGGGAAAGTTTGAATAGGTTAAAATGGTTCCAGAGATCTGGAAAATTGCAAATGTCACTTCACTCTTTAAGAAGTGAGAGAGGCAGAGAAAGGAAATTATAGGCCAATTAGCCTGACTTCAGTGGTTGGGAAGATGTTGGAATCCACTAGAAAGGTTGAGGTTTTGGAGTACTTAGAGGCACATGATAAAATGTGCCAAAGTCAGCATGGTTTCCTTAAGAGAAAACCTTGCCTGACAAAGCTGTTGGAATTCTTTGAGGAAATAATAGGTGTAGCCCCCCTGGCCAGCCTCGGGGTTGCTCGGCTCGCTGTCGTCTACGGAAACGGCCCTTGGCCCCGCCAAACTGGGTAATCAATTTGTGTGGATGCTGTGTGATGTGCCCCAGCCCGCCCAAATAACAGACAATACACCAGATATGATTAAATGATTTACAGTTTATAGCTATTACTGGAACTATATAATTAATAGAGAGTAAAATATAAAAGGAAAATAAAAGATGCCACACTTATCAAAGTTCAATCTCTTCGTGCACAAACAGTTGGAGCTCAGGACCCATCTTCTTCACCATGCGACCCCTCGGACCACCTCAACCGGCCGCCTGGGACCAACAATGGTGGTCGACCAGACGCACCACACGAGTCCGTCTCCGTCTCCTCTCCTCGCTGAATGCCCCGCTTGGGGTCCGACCCCGTTAGCGGACTCACAGCACCTGGTCCATCCTCTGTCTCTCTCTCTCCCGCCTTCTCCCCCCAAATCCTGCGCATACAATACCTTACAGACACACCAAAAGCATAACAACTATCCCAATTGGTTCGTAAAATCTTCTTATCAGTAACGTGATCCAAACAAACTGCTAGTGGGAGGACTTTCTCAGCAGTTAACGTAACAAAGAAGCCCTTTCAATTATAACATAACAAAGAAGCCATTTTAATTAGACTACGCAGTGACATATAAAAAAGATACCCCCTTACATTGGCAAGATGGACAAAGGAGAGTCAATGGATGTTGTTTACTTGGATTTTCAGAAGGCCTTTGACAAGATATCGCACATGACGCTGTTTGACTAGATAAGAGCCTATGGTATTACAGAAGAGACTGGTATAAATAGAAGATTATCTGATTGGCGGGGGGCAAAAAGTGGGAATGAAGGGATTATTTTCTGGTTGGTTGCTGGTGACTAGTGGTGTTCCACAGTGGTCTGTGTTGGAACCCATTCTTTTCACATTTTATGTCAGTGATGTGGATGATGGAATTGATGGCTTTGTGGTCAAATTTGCAGATGATACAAAGATAGGAGAAGGGGCAGACAGTGTTGAGGAAGCAGGGAATCTGCAAAAGGACTTGGACAAACAGATTAGGAGAATGGATAAGAAAGTGTCAAAATAAAGGCATAGACTATTATCTAAATAGGGGAAAATCCAAATCAGAGGTGCAAAGGGACTTGAATTCCCTAAAGCTTAATTGCAGGTTGAGTTGGTAGTAAGGAAGGCAAATGCAATGTTAGCGTTCATTTCAAGTGGACTAGAATATGAAAACAAAGGTGTAATATTGTGGCTTCATAAGGCATTGGCCAGAACACAAGGAGTATTGTGAGCAGTTTTGGGCTCCTTATAAGAAAAGATGTGCTGGCATTAGAGACAGTCCAGAGCAGGTTCACCAGTATGATGATAGTAATTAAAGGGTTAATGTATGAGGAGACTTTGATGGCTCTTGACCTGTACTCAGTGGAATTTAGAAGAATGAAGCGGGGAGTCTCATTGAAGCCTATTGAATATTGAAAGGCCTGGACAGAGTGGATGTGGAGAGGTTGTTTCCGAGAGTGGTGGAATCCAGGAACTAAGGGCACAACCTCAGAATAGAGGGACGTCCATTTAGAACAATAAGCACAAAATAATCTGCAGATGCTGTGATCAAAGCAAAACTTACAGTACGCTGGATGAACTCAGCAGGTCAGGCAGCATCAGTGGAAACGATGAGTCGACGTTTCGGGCCGGGACCCTTCATCAGGACTGAAGAATGAAGGAGGTGGAAGGATGTGAAGAATGCTTGTAGGTTCAGTTGAAAGACCTGTAATTTGAAAAACTAAGGGTTTGGGGAGGGGAAGCATCGATGTCATAGGCAGGAAAACATTGGGTAGTAGAAGAAGGAGGGACCATAAGACATAGGAGCAGAATTAGGCCATTCATGGACAGGGACAGAGTTCCCCTTGCCCTTACCTACCACCCCACCAGCCTCCGGATCCAGCACATTATCCTCCGTAATTTCCGCCACCTTCAACAGGACCCCACAACTAAGCACATCTTTCCCTCTCCACCCCTCTCCGCTTTCCGCAGGGATCGGTCCCTCTGCAACTCCCTTAACCGCACGTCTATCCCCACGGATCTCCCACCCGGCACTTGTCCCTGTAAACGTAAGTGCTACACCTGTCCCTACACCTCCTCTCTTTCCACCATTCAGGGCCCCAAACAGTCCTTCCAGGTGAGGCAACACTTCACTTGTGAGTCTGTTGGGGTCATCTATTGCATCCGGTGCTCCCGGTGCGGCCTCCTCTACATCGGTGAAACCCGACGCAGATTGGGGGACCGCTTTGTCGAGCACTTCCACTCTGTCCGCAACAACAGACAGGATCTCCCGGAAGCCACCCACTTCAACTCTGCTTCCCATTCCCATTCAGATATGTCCATACATGGCCTCCTCTACTACCATAATGAGGCTAAACTCAGGTTGGAGGAGCAACACCTCATACACTGTCTAGGTAGTCTCCAGCCCTTTGGTATGAACATAGAATTCTCCAACTTCCGGTAATTCCCTCCCCCTTCCTTCCTCCATCCCTATTTCACTCTACCCCCTCCCCCAGCTGCCTATCACCTCCCTCATGGTTCGCCTCCTTCTACTACCCATTGTTTTCCTGCCTATGACGTCGATGCTTCCCCTTCCCCAACCCTTTATCTTTCAAATTACTGGTCTTTCAACTGAACCTACAACATTCTTCAAATCCTTCCACCTCCTTCATTCTTCAGTCCTGGCGAAAGGTTCCGGCCCGAAACGTCGACTCATCGTTTCCACTGATGCTGCCCAACCTGCTGAGTTCATCTAGCATACTGTAAGTGTTCCATTTAGAACAGGGATGATGAAGAATTTTGTTAGCCAGAGGGTGACGAATTTGTGGGACTCATTTCCACAGAGTGCTGTGGAGGTCACGTCTTTGAGTATAATTAAAGTGGAGGTTGGTAAGTTCCTGATTAGACAGGGCATCAAAGATTACGGGAAGAAGGCAGGAGCATGGTGTTGAGAGGGATAATAAATCAGCCATGATGAAATAGCAGAGCAGACGTGAATGGCCCAATTCTGCTCCTATGTCTTATGGTCCTTTGGTCTTTATTTGCTGGGGAATAGGAGAATGAGGGTAGATTGATAGAGGTATGCAAAATTATTGGAGGTATAGGTCGGGTAAATGTAAGTAGGCTCTTTTCACTGAAGGTAAGTGAGGTTAGAGCTAGAGGTCATAGGTTAAGAGTGAAAGGTGAAATATTTAAATGGAATCAGAGGAGATACTTCTTCTCTCAGAGGGTGGTGTGGTTATGAGCCAGAAGTGATGGATGCTGGTTTGATTTCAACATCTAAGAGAAGTCTGGATAAGTATATGGATGGGAGGGCTATGGTCCAGGTGTGTGTCGAAACGTCCGGGTAGAATAACACTTTGGTATGGACTAAATGTGCTGAAGGGCCTATTTTTTGTACTATAGTGCTCTATGACTCAATGATTCTCCCATCTCCCCCTTTCACTTTTCTCCTTTTCTTGCTCTGACCTCTCTTTCCAATTTCCTTTCATTGCTCTCCTTCCCTTCCTTTTCTCCTACCTTCTTACTTACCACCTTCCTGCTCTTGCTCCTCTTCTATCTCAGGTCCTGAGCTGTGAGCATCTGATGTGGTAAAAGGTAACTGTTGATGAGCTAAGCCATTGCTAATCTTATGGAATCAGAGGAGCGAAGCCGATCTCTTCCCACTGAATGAGAGTTGAGCTAATAATATTTCATTATGGATTCAGCAAAACTATTTATAAATGTTAATTATTCCATTAAGCATGCCAGGGTTGAGCAAGGATTGTATGAGACACTGACCTGCTAGCTTTAGCTGCTAATAACAAGTGGAAACTGCTCCTTTTCCCTTTTCTAGAGGTGAGACACCAGGGCACAACTAACTAATTTCATTCTGCTCCAAGGAACCCAGGGTACATCAGGCCTAAACTGTGGTTGTGCCAAAATGGGATCCGGAAACCTCAGCACCCTATTAGTGCTGATGCCAGTCGAGCACAATAATCGACCACAATCTCCGTAAAGAATATCTATCTAGAATTTGAAATGCTTCCTTTTCTTTGGTAATGCATGGATCCAAATGACCGATGACTCACTAGATAGAGTCATAGACTGATAGAACAATAGAGTGTGGATAAATGCCTTCAGCCTAGCCAGTCCATCCTGACTATGGTGCCCACTCAGACAATTGAAATTCCCTGCATTCAGTCCATGTCCCTCTAAGTATCTGCTCTCCATGCACTTACTGAAGTGCATCTTAAATTATACTATTGTACCTGCCTCAACCACTTCTCCTGGTATCTTATTCCATACGTTCCACCCTCTGCGTATCTGTGAGACTCCTGTGAGCTGATTGATGGTCCTTCAGTAGACAGGGGGGGTAAAGGAGGCATATGAAATGCTTGGCTTCAACGCTAAGGGTCAGGAAGCAATGTTGCAGTTGTATGAAGCGTTGGCTAAGCTGCACTTGGAGTACAGTGTGCAGTTTTGCTCACCCACATAGCAAGTGGAGGCTTTTGGAAGAATGGATGAGAGGGTTCAGCAGGGGTTTGCCGGAATGCTGCTTAGGTTGTAGTGTATTTGCTACAAGGTGAGATTCAAAGTTGAAAGTTCAAAGGTTAAACTATATTTATTACACGGTCCATATATGTTACCATAGTGTACAATGAGATTTATTTTCTTGTGGACGTTCACAGTGAATACAACAAAACACAATGAAAAACCACACAAAACAAAGATGGAAAAACTAACTAATGTGCAAAAGACAGCAAATACAAAAAGAAAATTAAAATCATAACAAATAAATAAACAATAAATATCAAGAACCTGAGTGGGGGAGTCCTTGAAATTGACTCCATAGGCTTGGTGTTGGGAGGAAAGGGGCTTGTTTAGCTGTCGTTGTTTTTTTGCTGGTCCTGTTTTGCTCTGTTCTGCTGAGCATTGTGGGAATGTGATGCTGCTGCCGTGTTGTGTGTGTGACACCTGTGGGCTGCCCCCAGCGCACCCTTAGGTGTGATGGTTGTTTACACAAATGATGCATTTCATCGTGTTGTTTTTCCATCTACATGTGATCAATAAATCTGAGTCTGAGTTTGCATGAGTTGCCTCCAGTACTTTTGATTGCTTCTCACTTCCCAGACAGAGTTTGTGAAGGGAGAAAATCTGTTTTAATCTTACATGTGGGTGACCTCACATCAGAATTGTCTGTTCCCTCCCTCTTTCATGGATCGTGCTTTTCAAATTTGGAAGACTAAGGGTATTTCACAGTTTTTGGATTTATTTTTAGATGGTTCCCTTATGTCTTTGGAACAATTATCTAATAAATATAGCTTACCAAGAATACATCTTTTTAGATATCTCCAAGTTAGAAATTTCCTAAGTACTATACTTTCTTCCTTTCCAATGCTCCCTCCTACATATATTTTAGATACTATAATTAACCTTAATCCATGTCAGAAAGGAGCAATGGCTATTATTTATAATATTATAATGAAACTTAGGAAAGCTCCGTTTGATAAGATTAGGGTAGATTGGGAACAGGAATTGGGTTTTATTATTTCCACGGATGACCGGGTGCAGATTTTACAACTAGTCAATACTTCCTCTATCTGTGCTAAACATTCCCTAATTCAATTTAAAGTTGTTCATAGAGCACATATGTCCAAAGATAAATTAGCTCATTTTTATTCTCATATTAATTCTTTTTGTGATAGATGTCAGGGACAGATAGCCTCTTTAACTCATATGTTTTGGTCCTGTCCTACTCTGGAAACTTTTTGGAGAGACATTTTTAATATTATCTCAAAGGTAACAAATACAGATATCTCTCCTCACCCTATTACTGCTATCTTTGGATTACCTAAAATTTCCAATAATCTTTCTCCTTCAGCCCGTAGGATGATTGCTTTTCTTACTTTAATGGTGAAAAGATGTATTTTACAACATTGGAAAGAGACTAATGCTCCAACTACCTTTTTTTGGTTTTCCCAGAGGATATTACACTTAAATTTGGAGAAAATTAGAAGTAATCTTTATGATTCTTCAATTAAATTCGAACAGACCTGGAGATCTTTTATTCAACATTTTCATTTAATGTAATTTTTTTTCTCTTTGTCCATATTTATATTCCCTTCTTGTTTTTTTTTAACTGTTTTTAATGGAGGTCGGGTTTGAGGACGTGATTCTAAGTTCTCTAACTCTGCTTGTTTCTTAGTTAGCCCATTGCTTTGCTTTGCTTTTTAGTTTAGTTGCACGGGGAGTTTTTTTGGGGGGTTTTTTTGGGTTTTTTTCTTTTTCTATTGATATATATAAAAATTAGTATACTATTATATTACCTTGTTATTTTATGTTTAAATTGCACTGTTTGTATTTTTTTTTCTGTATTAATATTTCCTGTAATATATTATATTCTAACAGTGTATTAGTGCCTATATGGTTTACCTTCTGTGTACTTATTCAATAAAAAGATTTAAAAAGAATTGTCTGTTCCCGATGGAGGCAAGGAACATCGGTTATCTGAAATAACTGAATTTAAAATGATGTCCTCAATGGAAGTTGAGGGGCTGTTCCTCAAGTTTACAGTTGGGCTTTATTAGAAATCTCATAAACATTCTAGAAACCCGAAGTTTGAAGCTTGATCAGCAGATGACATCACTATGGTTCATCTGTGAAGCTGAGAATGCTGAGTGTATGTCAGGAACCATCCACTTCATGGCAAAAGAGAGTGCAGGCAGGGAGGCACTGAAGGCTTCTCGAGGTGAGGAAAAGAATATGGATGTGGTTCAGGAAACCCTGAGGGTACATTGTTTTCCAGCAATGTTTGGTCCTGGACTGATGTTAGGGAGTGTTCCCATGAGTCAAAGACAAAGTCAGGGCCAAAGCCAAGCTGTATGGGAGAAATGAGAGAAAGAGAGCGACCATTGTTGGAGATTCAGTAGTCAGGGAAGTGCACAAGTATTTCTGTGGTTGCATGTGTAAATCCAGCATGGAATGTGGACAAGGGTGAGGAAATGATGTTTTAGCTACTGAGATGATTCAGGAGAGGCAGGACGGGCAGCCTCCCTCGAGAGTTTGCAGGTGAGATAGAGGGGGAGATTAAAAATGTGATGGCAGGATTGGTTAATGGAACAATCATACTAGTGAGATGGAGTTCCAAGCTGTCTTGCCCTTGGTGTTAGAGCCTGTGGATTTGGGAGGTGCTTTCAGAGTACCCGAGGTGAGTAACTGAAGTCTACTCTGTAGATGGTACACACTGCATTTACTTTGTGCCAGTGATAGAGTGTCAATCAAGCAGGCTGCTTTGTCCTGGATGCTTTTGAGTTTCTTGAGGAATATTGTTGGTGTACTCATCAAAGCAGCAGAGCTTACTCATTGTGCTACGGACATGTAGATGGTAGAAAGGCTCTTGGGATGTCAGGAGGTGAGTCACTTCTTGCAGGATAAGCAACTTCTGATCTGACCTCAGAGCTACAGTATTTATATGGCTGGTCTTGGTGAGGTTCTGATCATCAGTGTTCCCAGGAAGCTGATGATAGGGGACTTGGGAATGGCAAGCATTTGACATGGATTTCTGAACACTATGGGTCTGGACAAGATTGGAGATTCCCATCGTTTTTGAATGGGCATACTCAAAGGAGGCCGTACCACGAAGCAAAATTGAATTTTGAGCAGATATTTATTTTTTCCTAAAGAATGGATGCAGTACTGAAGCAAGCACAGGCTTCAAGAGGTGGAAAGTTGCAAACAAGTTCCACAGTATCTGCAAGAAAAGGGCAGCCACACATCATCCTGACTTGGAAGTACATCACCATTCCTTTACCATCACTGGGTCAATATCCTAGAACTCCTGAACTAATTGCAGAGGTTCAAGAAGCAGCTCACCACAACTAGGAATGGGCAATGAAATGATGGTTCAAGCCCACATCCCTTCAATGAACAAAAGAAGTGATTTGAAGAGGAGAGGGAGGTGGTGGTGGGAGCAGAAATGGTAGAGGTATGTAGGAAATGTATATAATCATGTGCAGCAGTAAGGACTATTGTAGGTGTCATTAGCTTTAATAGTCTGACACAACATCATCACAACAGGCCAAAGGACTTTTTCTATGTTCTATGTTTTACCATCACCGAGGACCATTATCGAGGACATCTTTAAAAAGTGGGGTGTTTTCATTAAGGACCTCACCCTCCAGGACATGCCCTCTTCTCATTACTACCATCAAGGAGGAGGCGCAGAAGCCTGGAGACACACACTCAACATTTTACAAACAGTCTTCTCCCCCTTCGCCATCAGATTTCTGAATGGCCCATGAGTCTATGAACGCTTGGATCTAGTGATCCACGTTCATAGGTTCTTGAGAGCGGCTACGTTGGTCAATAAGGTGGTTAAGAAGGATTAAGAAATGCTTGATTTCATTAGTTGATGCATTGAGTTCAAAAGTCAAGAGGTTATGTTGCAACTTTATAAAACTCTGGTTAGACCATATCAGGAGTATTGCATACAGTTTTGGTTGCCCACTATAGGAAGGATGTTGAGGTTTTGGAGAGGATGCAGAAAAAGGTTTACCAGGAAACTGCCTGGGCTTGGTATGGCAACTGCTTTGCAAAAAACTTCAAGGAACAGCAGATTTATGGACACAGCTCAACACATCATAAAAACCAGCCTTCCCTCAAGGACTCTGTCTATACTTCTCACTGCCTCGGTAAAAAATAGGCAGCATAATCAAAGACCCCTCCTACTCTTTATGTTGTCTCCTCTACACTCTACCCATTCCGGTATTGGGTAGAGGATACCTATTTCCTGAAAGTATATACTACCAGGCACAAAGATCAGTTCTATCCTGCTGTTAGAAGACTATTGAATGAACCTCTTGTGTGATAAGGTGGACTCTTGACCTCACAATCTATCTCATGACCTTGCACCTTATTATCTGCCTGCACTGCACTTTTTCTGTAACTGTCACACTTTATACTGCATTCTACTACCCTGATGTACTAATGACATGAGCTGTATGGATCGCATACAAATTAAAGATTTTCACTATATCACTGTAATGAGACAAAACAATTTACCTTTTTACCTGGAAATGGATCAGAAAAATAGTAATTTCATGAAAAAGGATCAATGCTTTCCTAGTGTATATAACAAATAAACTCATCTCGGGCTTCCACCCGGGTACAGATATCAACTTTAACCAATGTTTCAATGACAAACTCAAGCACTAGGTCCTTTTTGAAGAAATTTCATGGTTCATCCTGAAAACTCAAATAACTGTTCATTATGATCCAGCCATCACGTTGTTTTATTCCTCTGTAGGGAGAATAGGGATGAACAACTGATCTTTCTGGAGCAAGATTTCCAAACTGGACAAAATTTGAGTTGTCATCTACAGAGCAAAGAGGCTCCACACAAAACCTATGTGGATTGAATATTATGATGGTAATAGCTCACTAGCCCCTGCTGGTAGCTCTGGTAGATCCAGTGGTACATCTTCATTGTCCTCAACGCGAGAGCAGTGAATCGTGTTCACATCGTATTCATATGCTTACATTCTGGAGAATTACAAGACCACAGAAGCATTGACTGCCATTTGGTGAAGCTGGACATCAATACCAGGTAAGAATATGTTCTTTTGGAATACACGGACAGTGCTCCATTTGTGATCAACTTCTCTCTAGTGCATGGCCAGCAATGATGGGAAGAAGATAGAACACATTGTTACCATTGCCTTCAAATAGGAATGAGCTAAAACCCTCCCTCTGGTCTCTTATGTTCACTATTCATCATAAACTGCCAACACAACATGGATCATCTCAATCTTTCCACTCTCTCTACTCACCCTAGGCTACCCTCTTCTGTACTTCACTCGGGACCTATCCTGACATCATCATGAAACCTGGATAGTGCTGTTCCGGTTTGGTGAACTGACCTCTAGCTTACAGAGGCTGAACGTCAGCTCACAGATAGGTCTACCTACCTCCCCACCAGCACAGATATTTTCATTGGAGTTCCCAACACAACCTCCATCCTCCACTCTACTTTCACCTCCTATCCCTGATCCATATGTAGAACTGTCCATACAGACCAAATGTTTCAGCTTCCCCTTGTCCCGCTGATGATGAACCTTTTTACCATGACTCCACTCTTTCTTGCCTGGTTCAGTCCCTTCCCATAGATATTTCTGATATCATTCACCACCGTGATTGTTTCCAATTTCTTGGTCCCAACTAATTCTATTTTTTACCATGGATGCATAATATCTCCAAAACCTCTATCCCACACCATGAGGATCTGAGGGTCCTTGCTGCTTCCACTTAACCAGTTCCATTCCACCAACACACTCATTCACCTGCTTCTATCCACTGTTCTCAAAATGTTTTCACTTTCTCCAGGTCAACTGTGTAGCTGTGGGAACTCACATGTTTCTGGGATAGGTGGGACAGTCTTTATTTTAGCCCTTCTCAAGTGCTGTTTCCTCTACATCTTCCCCTACCTCAATGGTGCTACTTCCTGAATTTATTCAGAAGTCAAAAACTTCATTCATTTCATTGCCAGTTACCACCCCCCTTTCACTGTTGCCTGCCCTATCTCCAACTCTCCCCTTCCTTTTCAGGATCTCACAGTCTCCATCTCAAGTGACTGACTCTATAACAAGCTAGCAAATCACCCCAATGTGATGAAATGATCTGGAGGTGCGCAGAGACTCCTTATAAGTGCTGTCCAGTATGTATGGTCTATATGAATGCACAGAAGGCCCCTGATTATGTGAGATGGAAGAAGTTATCTAACAGAATTTGAGCATGCGTTATTGAGAAGTATACTGGCTCCAGGCTGCTGGAGCAAAGTTGGAATAAACATTTTACAGTTGGCGGGCTGTTAGTAGTATGATGTCGCAGCGATGGAGCCCAAGCTGATATGGGTAAAGGATCAAGGGTAATATATCCAAGTCCACAAAAGATGCAAATCTGCATGTCTTTATACAGGAGGTTTCGACAGAATAAAACTAGGCTAAATGAATGAATGAGAAAATGATAGAAGGTCACAGACTGAGAGCTCTGGTGAGATTTGGATCAATAAGTTGGTGTGTGTGCATTCAGTGGCTGAATGATCCACTCTCCTGCTGTAAATTACGGTGAATCTGTGATATGGTTATAGAGCCTATATGAGCAACCATCGCTTCTCATTCCACCATAAGGTACCTCTGCTTCTCAGGAGGCCTGTGGGAGTTACTTAGTTACAGTAAGCCACCTGATCTGGCACGCTATGAGGAGAATGATGATTTATGTAGAACGTAGGGAGTCTGGGGACTGCAGTCCCATTGTTGCAAGGAGGTCAATGGAGACAATTAGATGTAGACAGACACCACATGAATAATTCAGGCATAATTTACTGACGTTAATCTTGCAACGCGGACCTTGTTTTCAGTTATGGAATGAACATCAATATTTTGGGTGAGGGTGGTACAAAGTGTGCAGTCGTGCGTAAATTGTTATAGAAATTAGCTCTTTATATTCGTTGAACATGGGACTATTTAGTGCTTAAATTTCACTTTGAGGGAGGTGTTTTGCAGACTGAGTTCCTTTATTGAGCTGAACTTTGAGATGTTCTCCTGTATAATTTAACAGTTTTCAATCTGACTGTTTGCTTTCACTGTTCCGGGTAATTAGGCCAAAATTTGTCAATCTCGTTAACAATTTGTTAGCTTTATAAACTACCTCAGGGAAATGAAACAGATGATGCTCTAATGATTAGTAATAGAGTTAACATGATCAAACTTATTTACTAAGATGCTTTGTCTCACAAAGACCTTCCTGCTTCATTTTGATTGACATTAAATGGATGAAATTCCTGTTTATGTTTCAAATCCACAAACCAATTCCAGGGCAGGAGTTTTCTGAGCAGTGTGAGTACAAACAGCTGCTTCCCATGTTGTTACGATGTTAACATTGATGAGTTATCCAGCAAACCTCTGCTCGGGCTAGTGAACCTCATGTTAGTGGAGGTGGGGGGAATCAATATTTCATCCTCAACCATTATAAGATCATCAGATATAGGAGCAGAATCAGCTTATTCACCCCACTGAGTCTGCTCCATCATTCAATCATAGCTCATTTCTTTTTTCTCTACCCCATTCTCCTACTTTTTGTAACACTTGACCCCTTTAGAAATCAAAAACCCATCAGCATTCTGCATTAAGTACACCCAATAACTTGGCCTCCATAGCTATTTGTGACAAAGATCTCGCAGATTCACCACCCTCTAGCTAATTTACATATGACTCCACATATTGTACCACCCTCACCCAAAATATTGATGCTCCATTCTGTAACTGAAAACAACGTCTGCTTTGCAAGATTAAAGTCAGTAAATTATGCGTCATCTCAGTGCTAAAGGGATGTTGCTTTATTCCAAGGCTGCACCCTTGGATCCTAGACTATGCTGCGAATGGAAGCATTCTCTCCATGTCCTCACTATTCAGGCCTCTTCACCATCAGGGAAAAGACACATTCATGGGTTCTTTGAGTCTTGGCTTGCTACCAAGATGAACAAGGACAATGAAGGGGGGCGCATAGTGCAGAGGTGCCTGAAATTTGTCTCAGTCACCACTAACAAAGGCAACAGACGTTCCAGGAGAAACTTGAGCCAAGGACGTTGATAATGTTGATCCTTTTTACACACTGCACAAACCAGGCAAGCATTACAGTCACATGTCAGGGAAAGCAGGAAACAGAGTGTCCTCAAGAAGGTTATAACAGGAGGAGACTACACAGGCAGAGCCACGGAGCCCAGAATCTGGCCCTTTGGCGCAGCTTGTCCATGGTGAACAACATGTCTATCCAAGCTCATCCCATTTGCTTGCATGTGGCCCATATCACTCCAAACGCTTTTTATCCACATACCTGTCCAAATATTTTTTAAACCTAATTGTACCTGCCTCTACAGCTTCCTTTGGAGCCTATTCCTAGTATCCTCCACCCTGTGAGTGAAAAGGTTTCCCTCAGGAACTTTTAATTCTTGCTGCTCTTTCACCTTAAAGCTATGTCTTCCAGTTCTAGACTCTTCCACCCTGAGAAAAAGACCGTGATTATCCACTTCTATCTGAGCTCCTCCTGGTTTTAGATACCTTTATGAAGTTACCTCTCAGCCTCCTATGCTCCATGACTATCTGGTCTCTAATTATAGTCAAGCTCTCCAATGCTGAAAAGTGAAAGATCCTTTGGCCTGTTAACTTGCTTCATTGCTCACAAATAGCAGAATGATCTCTATGACATCATTGCTTGCAACATCCTTAAGAGCTTCCAACTTAGTTCACATGTGGAGGCTTAGTTAGCATCAATGGTCAGTCCTTTTCCATGGTGGAAATATCAAAGTCTATAGGCCACAGGTTTAAGGTGAGAGGGAGTAAGTTTAAATAAAATATACGTGACAAAAGTTGGGTGTCTGGGACACTGGAATGTGCGACAAAGGGAAGTGATAGAAACAGGTATGATGGCTATGCTTATGAGTCATTCTGGGAGAGATATGAGCAGGCAGGGAATAGAGGCAGATGAGATTAGTTAAATTGGCACCATGGTTGGCCAAAGGGCTTGTTCCTGTGCTGTTCATTGTTTGTTCTTTGTTTTGATCCCTTTCTTAATTCCTTCATAAAATCTATTCATGATAAGCTGCCTAAATAACAGTAATTAACCATCCATTGAGGGGTTGTGTTATTTTTCATTGGCTGTCGGAAGGTGATGGATCAGTGATTAGATAATGTGATTGCGATGGTCAGATATGGGCTCCAAGGGTATGTCTAACTTTATTGGAGATGTTGGACTACAGCTTGCTGTTTCTGGCCCTGCAGTAACTGTATGTCAAATCTTAGGTGTGGTGTTGTTTAATACTGGGACAAAATATGGAACAGAAATGCCACACAATACCACAGGACACTGAAATCTAATGGGGCTACACCAGAAGTTCCAACTGCAAAAGGTCCTGATCAACTGGACTTTAACAAATACCTGGAATCAAGCCCCAGCTACAACACAGACTGAATTCTTTGCCTGGTGATATTAAGGGACTGGTTGTTGTTACTGGGCTAGTTATCCAGAGGCATTAGTTCAAATCCAGCAACAGAATTTGGTGAATTTATAAATTTGTTAAATTTAACAACTCTGGAACAAAACTGGAGTTGGTAATGGTGAATGTGAAGCTATCAAGTCATCATGTTGTACCTGTGGGAAAGGCTGCTGTCCTTAACATGGCTACGTATGCTCATAAACCTGTAGCAATGCGGTTAAACAATTGTCCTCCAAAATAGCCTTGGTCAAGAATAATTACGAATAGAATATGTAACATAGAATATGTAACAGAGAATATGTAACATGGAATATGTAACATAGAATATGTAACATAGAATAAGTTGTATCTTCTATTCCTGTACAGCAGGAGTACGCCCTTCGGCTCATAATGCTATGTCAAACTAGTTAAACTAATGACACCTAATGCCTTCCGCCGGCATGTGGTTCTTATCCGTCCATTCTCTGCAAATTCATCTGCATTTCTAAGAGTCTCTACCCCTACATGGTTCTTATCCATCCATTCTCTGCATATTCATGTGCCTAAGTAAGAGACTCTGGCTGCACATGTTCCCTATCCATCTATCCTCTGCATATTCATGCATCCAGGTAGCGATTCTTAACTGCCTCACTTCTCTCTGCCTCCACTATCATTCCTGGCAGCAACTGACTATTCTGTGTAAAACAAAAATGCCCTGAAAATCTCCTTTAAACCTTTCCCCTCTCATTTTAAATGCATGCCCTCTACAATGAAGCATTTTGAATCTGGGAAGGACACAGACTATCTACTCTATAATGCCTTGAGTTGGGCAATAACTGGTGGTCTTGACAGCATCAAATCCTGGCACAGAATGGGATGTTCAGTGAACAGCATGTTTCAGAGTCACCTCCAGGGGAATAACGTGGATTGAGGGAGCATCCATAACTCTCCTGTTTAAATACTTTGCCATTAACGGTGACTGATCTTCAAATTCAGGGATTCCTCGTAATGGTTTGTTCAAGATTATGTCCCCCGATACGAAAGGAAGGTGATGAGAGAAAGCGGATAAGGGAAGAATATGTGGAGATGGGGAGAGGGAAGGAGATAGAGGCTCAGTGAGTAGAGTGTGTGGCTGATAGGCAGATAGAGCAGGTGGAGTAGGGGAAAGTATCTGTGCTGGTGGGGGGGGGGGAGGTAAATTGGGAAGTGCGAGAAGACCTGAGTGGATCAGGGGAGAGAGAAAGGAAAACAGAGGGTGTAGATGACCTCAAACTGGAGAATTCAATGTTCATGCTACCCAGGTGGAATATGAAGTTGTTCCTAGAGTTACATTCGGCTTTTACCTGGCAGTGGAGGTGTCCAAGGACTGACAGGTCATTGTGGGGGCCAGTATAAAAGGGTGAGGATGAGGGCGGAGTAAGGTAGGTAGACTCAGATGAGGAGGAGTGACAAGCAGATCTCCAAATAAGCAGGCAGGCAGAATGTGTCAATTAGTTTTGGACCCTCTGTAGCCTTAGTTCTCAACAAGACAGATTTGGTTTGTACTGTTGATGTTCTGGTTGGGGGTAGATTTGTCCACATTACTTCCAGGTAGGAAAGCACACTCAATGCATTTTCACTGCTTTGGTAGAACACGTGAAGACACCATCAGGACCAGGAACAAGATAAGGCAATATAGAGAAGAGTGCTCAGGGCACACTGCACTGTTAGAGATGCAGCATTGGTTGACACCATAAACTGAGGTTCTTGCAAGAAGTCACAAAATTAACAGCAATAGAGTTGACAAAGGAAGGGGGAATTTCCTGTTCTGTGCCAGAAAACTTTCCTCGCTCAGCAACAACAGAAATTTGAACTAAGAAATCTGATTATCCGGTCGCTATCGGTTTGCTGCCTATGAGATCTTGTGTTTATAAATTGGCTGCTCTTCTCCTATTGGAGTAGTGAATACACTATTAGTATTTAAATGCCATGAGAGGTGTTTGTCAAATAGAAAAGGGCATAGCTTTAATGTGAAAAGGGGAAAGTTTAAAGGAGCTTTACAAGGAAAGTTGCAGGTGTTATGAACATGCTTCCAGGGAGGAGGTGGAATCAGATATGATGACAATGTTTCAGAGGCAATTCGACAGCACATGAGCAAGTGGCAATAGACAATGGACAATAGACAATAGACAATAGGTGCAGGAGTAGGCCATTCAGCCCTTGGAGCCAGCACCACCATTCACTGTGATCATGTCTGATCATCCACAATCAGAACCCCGTTCCTGCCTTCTCTCCATATCCCTTGACTCCACTATCTTTATGAGCTCTATCTAACTCTTTCTTGAAAGCATCCAGAGAATTGGCCTCCACTGCCTTCTGAGGCAGAGCATTCCACAGATCCACAACTCTCTGGGTGAAAAAGTGTTTCCTCAACTCCGTTCTAAATGGCCTACTCCTTATTCTCAAATTGTGGCCTCTGATTCTGGACTCCCCCAACATCGGGAACATGTTTCCTGCCTCTAGCTTGTCCAATCCCTTAATAATCTTATATGTTTCAATCAGATCCCCGCTCATCCTTCTAAATTCCAGTGTATACAAGCCCAGTCGCTCTAATCTTTCAACATATGACAGTCCCTCCATCCCGGGAATTAACCTCGCATGTGTCAAATGACCACCAGGTGAACCAAACATATTGTACCTTGTTTAAGAAGCATTTAGGCAGGCAAGGAATGGAGCGATGTAAACAGATGGGATGAGATTAAATGGGTAATGGCCAGTACAAACATCATGGGCCGAAGGGAGCCTAGAACATAGAACACCATGACACGGAAATGAGATGTGGTGCCAAACTATCTATATGTCAAAGTGAAATAATCCCTCCTGCCTCCGCAATGTCCAGTTCCTGCATTCTCTGCACATTCATGTGCTTATCTAAGAGCCTCTAAATGCCTCTGTTGCATCTGCCGCCACTGCCACCTTCAGTACATTCCAGGCACCCTCCACTGTTCAAAGTTGAAAGTAAATCTCTTATCAGAGTACATATATGCCACCATATACAACCCAGAGATTCATTTTCTTGCGGGCGTGCTCTGCAAATCTATGGAATGGTAACTATAACAGGATCAATTTGGAATGTTTTGCTGATCACAGAAAATAGCCAAGAATTGACTTAACGTTTTAATCCAGTGAATCGGATGCGGCAGTGTTCAGCACTCCATCTACTTGAGATGCCTTTGTTTAGTTCTGAAGGATGAGTGCAGCGTAATAGTCCACCTTGCTGGTTAGGGAGGGGGAAGGGAGCTGGGCTGGGATTGGCTAATAATTATAACTGTGTATTTTTACCACTTAGCTGTGCCATCATTATCATCATGTGCCTGAAAAGGGAGATGTCATTTATGGGCCAGGTGCTCCAGAACTGCAATATTATTAAAAATTCTACTTGACTGAATGGCTGGTATTAAGGAACTGTGAACAGTTTTTTTCTTCTATGCCAAGTATATTTCCCCAGAGCGCTGTACCAATGAAACTTGAAACATTCTATCGATGTTACCAATTTAGAATATTTTCCCACTTGTCTGTTGTCCTGCTGCCTTTGCATAAGGGAGGAATTATTTTTAATTAACACTTAAATTGTCATAGGCGCAAATGAGGAAGGGACAGGAACACAGATGAGGGGTCTGGACCAGGTAAAAAACTATTGTACTCTTCCCAAGCCAACCCCTTGCTCAGGCAGCTGGCTTTAGCGAAACTCAGCTGGAAGAAGATGAAGGTTATCTTTTTCTGATGAGCCATATTAAAAAGGTCTGGCCAAGTGATCTTGCACAGCTCATCCAGAATTTCAGAGTGAAGGAATTTGTGGCTGGAAAGTCGGCACTCTCTGGGAGTTTGTGGAGAGAGGCCAGGCGCCGGGGGTTGAGGTTGGCAAGGAATATTTGATCTGGCACTTCTGTGAGAGAGTAAAGCACCTTGGAGGGGAATGAGGAGGAGGAGGGACGAGGGCTGATGGCCTTTTGCTGCACAGCTCTTGGCTGGGTTAAATCAGGGAAGGGAAGGAAAGGGAGGAGTCAGATGTGGCGGGGAGCTAGAGGGAGGGGTGGAGAGATGGAGAGGGGAGGAGTAAGGTGGGAAGAGGGGAATTTCCTAGGGTTTTCTGTTTTTAATTTAGATTTCCAACATGTGCAGTTTTTTGATTTGTATGCGACTGTAGGTGTTGTTCCCATCCAACAGTTGTCCTTGCATTTCCTGATGCGGGAAGTGTGTGGATTCAGAAGCTGGAGCAGACTTGGTGAGCGGCTGCAGTGAACTTTGTAGATGGTAACATCGAAACCTCTGTGTGCTGGTGGTAGGCAGAATAAATGCTTGCTTGATCCAGAAGATCAATCAGGAGAGGCATTTTGTCCTGGATAGAGCTGACTCTCTTGAGTGCTCATGCTCCTGACATAGTTCTGACTTTGCTTCCTAGATGGGCTAAAAGTCTCTGGGTGTCAGCAGCAGGTGAATCCGTCATCACTGGATGCACAACCACTCAACCTTTCTTGTAGTTAATGGTATTTATGTGACCATTCCAGTGAAACTACTTGTCTATGGTAACCCCCAGGATGTTGACAGGGGGAAATCTGTGTTGTAATCACACTGAATGTCAAGGATAAGGAGGGAAATTCTCTCTTGTTGTGGTGTGAAGGTTACTTGCAACTTACCAGCGTATGCCTGAATATTTTCTGAATCTTGCTACTTGTAGAAATGGGGGGCTTCATTTACTTAGTTACAAATGGAATTATGGAATCGTTGGTGCATGTCCCCATTTCTGATCACACTACCCAGCATTGATGAGGAAGCTGAAGGTGGATGGACCTGAGATATCAACCAAGAGAGCCAAAGGGATAGGCATCCAATCACAATGATTCACTCAGTCCATCATCAACACAGTCATGGTGGCTCACACCATTTGAAGGATGTTCTGCAGCAATGCAGCAAAACACTTCAGTTATCACCTTCCAGACCCTTGATCTCCACTGTTTCATAGAACATAGAATAGTACAGCACATTACAGGCCCTTCAGCCCACAATGTTGTGCTGACCCTCAAACCCTGCCTCCCATATAACCCCCCACCTTAAATTCCTCCATATACCTGTCCAGTAGTCTCTTAAACTTCACTAGTGTATCTGCCTCCACCACTGACTCAGGCAGTGCATTCCATGCATCAACCACTCTCTGAGTAAAAAACCTTCCTCTAATATCCCCCTTGAACTTCCCACCCCTTACCTTAAAGCCATGTCCTGTTCTATTGAGCAGTGGTGCCCTGGGGAAGAGGTGCTGGCTATCCACTCTATCTATTCCTCTTATTATCTTGTACACCTCTATCATGTCTCCCCTCATCCTCCTTCTCTCCAAAGAGTAAAGCCCTAGCTCCCTTAATCTCTGATCATAATGCATACTCTCTAAACCAGGCAGCATCCTGATAAATCTCCTCTGTACCCTTTCCAATGCTTCCACATCCTTCCTATAGTGAGGTGACCAGAACTGGACACAGTACTCCAATTGTGGCCTAACCAGAGTTTTATAGAGCTGCATCATTACATCGCGACTCTTAAACTCTATCCCTCGACTTATGAAAGCTAACACCCTATAAGCTTTCTTAACTACCCTATGGACATGTACCCCCAGATCCCTCTGCTCCTCCACACTACCAAGTATCCTGCCATTTACTTTGTACTCTGCCTTGGAGTTCGTCCTTCCAAAGTGTACCACCTCACACTTCTCCGGGTTGAACTCCATCTGCCACTTCTCAGCCCACTTCTGCATCCTATCAATGTCTCTATGCAATCTTCGACAATCCTCTACACTATCTACAACACCACCAACCTTTGCGTTGTCTGCAAACTTGCCAACCCACCCTTCTACCCCCACATCAAGGTTGTTAATAAAAATCACGAAAAGTAGAGGTCCCAGAACAGATCCTTATGGGGCACCACTACTCACAATCCTCCAATCTAAATGTACTCCCTCCACCACGACCCTCTGCCTTCTGCAGGCAAGCCAATTCTGAATCCACCTGGCCAAACTTCCCTGGGTCCCATGCCTTCTGACTTTCTGAATAAGCCTACCGTGTGGAACCTTGTCAAATGCCTTACTAAAATCCATATAGATCACATCCACTGCACTACCCTCATCTATATGCCTTGGTCACCTCCTCAACGAACTCTATCAGGCTTGTTAGACACAATCTGTCCTTCACAAAGCCATGCTGACTGTCCCTGATCAGACCATGATTCTCTAAATGCCCAGAGATCCTACCTCTAAGAATGTTTTCCAACAGCTTTCCCACCACAGACGTAAGGCTCACTGGTCTATAATTATCCGGACTATCCCTACTACCTTTTTTGAACAAGAGGACAACATTTGCCTCCCTCCAATCCTCTGGTACCATTCCCATGGACAACGAGGACATAAAGATCCTAGCCAGAGGCTCAGCAATCTCTTCCCTCGCCTCGTGGAGCAGCCTGGGGAATATTCCATCAGGCTCCGGGGACTTATCCGTCCTAATGTATTTTAACAACTCCAACACCTCCTCTCCCTTAATATCAACATGCTCCAGAACATCAACCTCACTCATATTGTCCTCACCATCATCAAGTTCCCTTTCATTGGTGAATACTGAAGAGAAGTATTCATTGAGGACCTCGCTCACTTCCACAGCCTCCAGGCACATCTTCCCACCTTCATCTCTAATCAGTCCTACCTTCACTCCTGTCATCCTTTTGTTCTTCACATGATTGAAGAATGCCTTGGAGTTTTCCTTTACCCTACTTGCCAAGGCCTTCTCATTCCCCCTTCTTGCTCTTCTCAGCCCCTTCTTAAGCTCCTTTCTTGTTTCCCTATATTCCTCAATAGACCCATCTGATCCTTGCTTCCTAAACCTCATGTATGCTGCCTTCTTCCACCTGACTAGATTTTCCACCTCACTTGTCACCCATGGTTCCTTCACCCTACCATTCTTTATCCTCCTCACTGGGACAAATTTATCCCTAACATCCTGCAAGAGATCGCTAAACATCGACCACATGTCCATAGTACATTTCCCTGCAAAAACATCATCCCAATTCACATCCACAAGTTCTAGCCTTATAGCCTCATAATTTGCCCTTCCCCAATTAAAAATTTTCCTGTCCTCTCTGATTCTATCCTTTTCCATGATAATGCTAAAGGACAAGGAACGGTGGTCACTGTCCCCAAGATGTTCAACCACTGAGAGATCTGTGCCCTGACCCGGTTCATTACCTAGTACTAGATCTAGTATGGCATTCCTCCTAGTCGGCCTGTCCACATACCGTGACAGGAATCCGTCCTGGACACACTTAACACACTCTGCCCCGTCTAAACCCTTGGAACTAATCAGGTGCCAATCAATATTAGGGAAGTTAAAGTCACCCATGATAACAACCCTGTTATTTTTGCACCTTTCCAAAATCTGCCTCCCAATCTACTCCTCTGTATCTCTGCTGCTATCAGGGGGCCTATAGAATACCCCCAATAGAGTAATTGCTCCCTTCCTGTTCCTGACTTCCACCCATACTGACTCAAAAGAGGATCCTGCTACATTACCCACCCTTTCTGTAGCTGTAATAGTATCCCTGACCAGTAATGCCACCCCTCCTCCCCTTTTTCCGCTCTCTCTATCCCTTTTAAAGCACTGAAATCCAGGAATATTGAGAATCCATTCCTGCCCTGGTGCCAGCCAAGTCTCTGTAATGGCCACTACATCATAATTCCATTTATGTATCCAAGCTCTCAGTTCATCACCTTTGTTCCTGATGCTTCTTGCATTGAGGTACACACACTTCAGCCCTTCTGCCTTACTACCTTTACACTGTTTATTCTGCTTCTCTTTCCTCAAAGCCTCTCTATATGTTAGATCTGGCTTTACTCCATGCACTTCTTTCACTGCTCTATCACTCCGGGTCCCATCCCCCTTGCAAATTAGTTTCAAACAGGCTAAATGGCTGTTTCCAATGTAGAGTGGATATGTTTCCTTCAATTGTCATTAACCAAAGAAAGCAATGAAATAACTAGCACAACACGCAATATTCTGAAGGAACTCAGTGGGTAAGACGGAATCTGTGGAGAGAAATGGACAATGTTTCAGCTAGAGACCCTGGAAAGAAAGACGAGAAACAGTGAGTATAAATATGTAGAGAAAAGTGAGTCGAGCAAGGGCTGGTGGGTGATAGGTGGATCCAGGTAAGGGGAGGAGAATAATGGACAGCCGAGGGAGGGAGGAGTGTAGGGATGATGCCAGAAGCTGAAAGGGGCTGGGTGGAAGTGACAAAGGACTAAAGTTGATGGAAACTGAGAGGAGACAATGATGGAGCATGGAATAAAATGAAGGAGGTGAGGAGAAGAACCAATGGGAGGGGGATTTGGATGGACAGGGTTAGGGAGGAGAAATAAATGGGGATGGGTGCCAGTGGGGACCCATTGATTTGTCAGAAAACATCATATCACAAAGACATCTACCTGCTTCAAACAGACTAATTGGATGTTCCCAGTGTAAAGTGAATATGTTCCTTTAGCTGCCCTTAACTGAATAAAACCATGTTGTAAAGTACTTTATATAAAGGATCATCTGAATTATTTGGAAACATCTATTTGATTGTAAAAGTTCACCCAGCAAGATGGATGAGGACAGCAAGATCAGTGCCAGTAAATTCCACTCTCAAGGTGGAGGAACAACACTTCATAATCCATCAAGGTAGCCTCTAAACTGATGGAATGAATATCGATTTAGCTAACTTCTGGTAACTTCTACTCTTTCCCCTTCCCTCTTCTGCATTCCCTACTCTGGCTCCCCTCTTACCTCTTCTCTTCTCATCTGCCTATTACCTCCCCCTGGGGACCCTCCTCCTTCCCTTTCTCCCATGGTCCTCTCTCCTCTCCTTCTTCTGCAGCCCTTTACCTTTTCCACCTACCATCTCACAGCTTCTCAATGCCTCCACCCCCTACTCACCTGGCTTCATCTATCATCTTCTATCTTGTACTCCTTCCCCTCCCCGCACCTTCTTATTCTGGCTTCTTTCCCTTTTCTTTCCAGTCCTGATGAGGGGTCTTGGCCTAAAATGTGGACTGTTTATTCCTTCCCTTAGATGCTGCCTGACCTCTACCACTTAGCGCATGTTGCTCAGGATTTCCAGCATCTGCAGAATTTCTTGTGCTTTGGAAATATATCATTGCTCCTTCACCATCACTGCATCTGAAAAACAGCATTGTAGGTACATCTACATCTCAAGAACGGCAGCTGTCCATAAAGGCAGATCACCGCTGTCTTCTCAGAGGCAACAAGGAATGGCTCAGCCTGCAAAGCCCTCATCCATTGAATGAATGAAAAAAGTAACTCCTGGCACAGTTATGGTTGACCTCCAACAAACATAATCATCTTTCTTTGTGAAGTAGGATTCCAATCAGTGGGATGGATTCCCCTTTATGACTATTAGATTCTGTTTTACCAGGGTGTCTTGATGCCATATTTGGTCAAATGATTCCTCGATGTTAAGGCCAGTCATCACACCTCACTTTGGAATTTCAGCCCATGTTTGGACCAAGGCTCTGAGAGTGAGCAGGACATTGATGCATGAGTTGTTGTTGAACCACTCTCCATCACTTTAAGCAGAGACTGACAGAACCATAATAAGCCAGACGGGTCTTGTGCCTGCCACCAACAGAACAGCTCAAATCTCCGCAGTCACCTCTTACAATAACTCAAAAGTGGTAACTCCTATCACTCTCAGGGGATTCCTGGAAGCAATGTTTTGTGGAAGTCATCAGGCTGATGGAGTAGCTTTTATATTAAGGAACTACCTATCCCATCTCTCCTCAGTTAAGATATTTAAAGGCTGGTTGGAATCTGGAACTTACTGCTGGAGAAGGAGGTGGAGACAGAGACTCTCATAGCAACCGAGACAAACATGAATCTCTAAAACAAAGGAAGCTCCTTTCCAAGTGCTGGTGAATGGGTTTAGTCTGGATAGGTACTTGAGGGTTGCTATGGTCATGGCTGGCCAAAGGGGCTAAATCTGTACTGTTTGCCTCTACAATATGAATACCTGCAGCACGTTTGACAATATTCACTTAACATTTCAAACTTTTTACAGTAATGAGTAAAGACTGGAGCATATGAATGTGATTTGGGTAGATGTTAAACTGCAAAATTTTATAAAAAATTGTTTGGAAAAGATTGCAGACTGCACAATCTTGGAAGATGAAGACACCTTTAGGGTTGATGGTCCAAACCGCTCGACTGAGGGTGCTGAACGTAACGTCGTATTGAGAGAAGGACGAGATTAAATGCTGGCGATTTTACTGCAGTCCCTTTCCTTCCATTGCTTTCATTTTTCTGCTACCAAGCAAATGTGCTTTGAAAC
This sequence comes from Mobula hypostoma, assembly GCF_963921235.1. Classification (NCBI taxonomy): domain Eukaryota; kingdom Metazoa; phylum Chordata; class Chondrichthyes; order Myliobatiformes; family Myliobatidae; genus Mobula; species Mobula hypostoma. The sequence continues at coordinate 91,342,135 of NC_086105.1, read as the reverse complement.
GTCAAAGTCTGTTGTGTGTCTGGCTGTTGTAGTGGATTGTGATGTTCAAATATTGTTCATACACTGAGAACAGGTTGGAGGAGAGAAGACAGGTTAGTACTATCAGCTTCACCCACTGCCTCGGGTTCCATGCACCACTTGCAACAGGTCCTCACTGTTAAACACACCTTGCGGCTCAATCGAGGCATAGAAGGATCCCATGAATTTTGCGAAAGGAGATGATGTTTGAAGGAGGGATGCTGGCTGAGTAAAACCGGAGCGATTTAGCAGAAGGCTGGGTGGGGGCCCCAGTTGTTGGAGTTGAGGAGTGTCTGGTGGGATGCTGTTGCCTGTGTACGGGCAAGTTAATTGTGTACCTGGAGAGCTCCTGCTCTTTGCACGGAGTGCTCTTATCTGACAAAAACATGAAAAAGGTCTGAAGTTGTCAAACAGAAGCACATAGAGCTAGCGTCTGCCCCAGTGGAACAATTTACCTTTTGAACGGGTCCAAGATATTAATTAAGATAAATCTACCTCAATTTTGAAAGGCTCCATGATGTAATTTATCAAAATTATGCTAATTATTTCTGTAGGGCAGCAAAATTATTACCTCGTAGTTGTCTGATTTGTATTAATATTCATAATTTTATAATTCAGTATCTGAGTCCATCTGTTGAGGGAGTGGTTCTACCTTTCTCTCCCACTCACCCACAATCCGCCTTTCCTTTTCACCAATGTTCCAGATTGCAGACTAGCTTCCATTTGTGCCTCGGTCCCAGAAGAGACTGGGGTGGACTTGTGCTGTGACACTATTTTTAACTTCTCCTTGCTTTGTTAAGTTCACCTGATACAGCTTAGCAGCTGAAGTAACACAACATTTCCTTTCCTCTCCGCACACCCCACTTCCCTGCTTCTTCCCCTCTGCATTCTGTTCACTTGCTGGCGGAGGAAGAAGGATTTTTTGTTTCAGTCCTTTTTATTTGTTACTTCACCGCCTGCACTCTGCAGGTGAACACAGCTGAATTGACATTTTCCACACTTCATGATTTTTACACTGTAATTTGACATAATTAATGCCTGCATTACTGCTGATAATTTAGCTAGTTAATTAAACTCTAAGGAGATAATTAAGAAGAGGTTACTGCTTGGATTGCTAATTGTTTTTGTCATTATTTTTGGGACTGGCAGCTGCAGGCTGAGTCATATCGTTCATCAGGTGATAGGTCACATGTCAGGGAGACACATGGAGGGGGAGGGAAGGAGAGAGAAACTCTGGAGAATATGCTCAGATTCTCGAAGTTGGTATATACTGTGTGTACAGAATGTTTTACTCTTCAGATTGGGGATAAATCCGGGTACTACATGCAGCTGTATCGATGCTTCTCGGAAATATCTTAAAATAATTTTTTGAGGACCGTTCACATTTGGCGCCTCACTCGTTTTTGCATTCAGGGTCAGATAAGAGATGAGATATGAGACGGGCGATGAGTTATGACTGGATAGTGCAGAATGAAAAGGGAAGTGATTTCGATAGGTAAATGGTTGGCTGCGGGGAGGAGCAATACTCTGGGTGGAGATATGGTCCAGACAGTGAGATTTGGGGTCAGAGGCAGATATGGGTTGGAGACCTGCATTGCCAGGCAGGTGTGGTCCTTGGTAGGGTTAGTGATGGGAGGGAGATACAGTTTGAACACTGGGATATGGGATAGAAATGAGATATGGTTAGAACTAGGGTGTGGCTGAGGCAGTAGGATATGGGATAGACAAGGGGATAGGGTGCAACTAAGAGAGATGGGAGAAAGAGCATACAATAAGGGAGATAAATGAGATGGCAGGGATAATTGGGTGCTAGAACATGACCAGGAAGAGATATCAGATATATTTCGGTCATATGTGGTATATGATGCATGGAGCTGGTTTGGTGCAGAGGGGAGGTATATGGTCTCAGAGACAAGAGCATGATTACGTAATGCATTTAATATTTCAGTAATATTGTAAATATTCTCTTTGATTAAGCATTCTTTATTTGTTTACATAATTCACTTTGGGTTATATGTAAGAAGTACAAGAATGGCATACATCATTATGTCACTTGTGAGCGCGGCCCTGAAGGAAAACTAAGCAGTCAACTTCATCCTGGCTTCTGTGTTTTTCTCTTAATTAATTTCTGGAGATACAAAACATCACAGTGGCAATGAGGAAGTTTTAAAATGAACCCAAGATGACTACCTACTAGTTGAAAAATTGAAGTGCAAACATGCTTTTCTTCAGATGGGGAGAGAGCGAGATATGTTAGAGTTTAAAAAAGAACAGCATGTTTTTCTTTGGAAGGGAAGAGAGACGTTTGAGTTCAAAAAATGGCAGAAAATGGATGAAATTAACAAATGATGAATATGGCCCCAGGTTAAAAAAAAGAGAGTACTACATGATAACAATAATAAATTTTTTAAAAAGCAGAAATAGCTCCCTGCATCGGAAAGATGGATGTGTTGAATTGCATAACAGATAACTAGATGATGTATATTGAAGGAATTGAGTAGTATTACCTGAAGCAGATGAAATAACGGATGAAAAACAAGTGCTAGTTAATCGTAAGTTGGAACAATTTTATTCATACTGGAAAAAATGGTTTAACTACATAACACCTCATAGGCCTAATTTTATTCTCACAAATCAATGAACATGTTGTAAAAAAAAAGATCACTCCCTACTCTGTACATAGTTTTCTTCTTTCAATTGTTCTTTCTTTCCTCTCCTTTTCTATAGGTGTATACCTCAGATAAATATTATGTGGAGATTTGTGACAAATATGATATATATGTACTGTATCTGAAATACATCTTATGGAAATGTTTGTTTGATGATGAAATTCAATAAAAAATAAGTTACAAAAAAAAAGTAAAACAAGTGCCAGTGTTGCTGAATGCAATAGAGGGAAAAGCATACCGTTTGTTTAGAAGTTTAACCTTTCCAACCTAACCAGCCAAAATGAGCTTTGCTGATACTGCGAAAGTAATGCAGGAGACTTAGAACCAAAACTGTTGATTGCAGAACACTTTAGGTTTCCTAAGCAGAATCAAAAGGAAGGGGTGTACATATCAGCTTACATGGTTGAATTGAAGAAATTGTCTGAGCTTTGTCATTTCAATGATGGGCTTAATGATGCATGGAGTCTTACAAAAAAGCAGTCAAAAACGACTCCTAACTGAAGCACAACTCACATTTAAGAAAGCAGTTAAAATTGCTGAATCAATGGAAACAGCAGGCAGAGTCACAATTGAGTTGCAATCAGGAATGAAAATGAGTGTGCAATGTTTAAACAGAACCCTGCCTGGCGGAACAAATTGTGTTACCATTGTGGCAGGGGCTCACATACATCAGACTAATGCAGGTTTAAAGGCAAAACTTATAGGAAATGCAACAAAGTAGGACACATACAAAAAGCACGTCAGTAAGACAAAAGTAAATAGACTGCACAGAGAAGAGAAAAAGCTAAAATTCAAGTTTCAGTTTTGAAAAGAGCACTAATCTGCATGCTGTTGATGAAAAATCTGATGATGATGAGAGTGACACAGACTGAGTAGCCTTGAGAGTTAAAATGTGGAAATCTGGAAACTAACAATAGATAAGCAATATGGGTTATACCAGAAGTAAACGGTAGATTAATTAAAACGGAATTGGGCACTGGCTTGGCTGTTTTAGTCATTCCACAAAATGAGTTTAAATGGCATTTCAAAGATACAGAACTGAAGCCTGCAGATATCGAACTAAGAACGTTATACTTGAGAAAAGTTAACCCTATGGGAATGACCTCTGTAACAGTGAAATACAACAACTAACAAGCCACATTGAGCTTGTATGTATTAAAAGCAGGAGAGCCAGCATTGTGGGGTTTATTGGCTGAGACAACCACAACTTGATTGCAGATCCATCCACTATCTGTATACCACATCCCCTACGTTAGTGACTGCAGATCCATCCACGATCTGTATACCACGTCCCCTATGATAATGATTGCAGATCCATCCACGATCTGTATACCACGTCCCCTATGATAATGATTGCAGATCCAGCCACGATCTGTATACCACATCCCCTATGATAATGATTGCAGATCCAGCCACTATCTGTATACCACATCCCCTACGTTAGAGTGAACTGAAAACGAATTAAGGCAGGCACTGGATGATGCCACAGCTGGGTTCAGGGATGGTATTGGAAAACTCAAGCCTATCAATGGTAAAATAGTGTTAAATGAAAATGCCTCACCCATGTTTTACAAAGCCTGTCCTGTTCCTCGTACCACCCATGATAAAGTAGCCAATGAGCTAGATTACGTGAAGGTTGAATTCTTTCCAAGGTTGACTGGAGCCCACGGGCAATGCCAGCGGTCTCAGTAGCCAAGAATAATGGGTCTGCCAGGGTCTGTGGAGATCTTATGGTCACCATCAACCCAGTACTGAAAGTAGATCAACACCCTCTGCCTAGGGTAGAGGATATTTTTGCAAACCTTTCTGGAGGGAAGCACTTCAAGCAAAGTGGACTTTACTGAGATCCCCCTATGGATAGAAATGGTCAAAGAGTCCAAAGTATTTCTCATCATAAACACTTACAAAGAGCTTTATTGCTATAATAGGTTTATCTTTGATGTAGCATCGGCACTTGCAATCACTTAATAAAGCTATTAAACAGGTGCTGTGAGGCTGCCCAGGCACTCAGTGTTACCGGGATGACATCATTGTTACTGGTGAGGAAGACAAAGAACATCTCCAAAATCTCAAGACAGTGTAAAAAGGTTTGAAGGTTATGGTCCCAGAGCACATTGCGACAAGTATGAATTCTCTAAGCTAAGCATCACTTATAAACACACAAGGATTGCACAAGTGTGCCAGAAATATTCAAGCAGTGGTGAATGCCCTAAAGCCAAAGGATATGTCATAGTTGTGGTACTTTTAAGGATTTGTCAATTATTATCACAGGTTCCTGCCAGCTCTGGCTACTGTGCTTCACCCGTTGAACTCATTACTATAGATGCGAAGAAATGGCAAGGGTCAAAGCAGGGTGAAATAGTTTTCTAAAAGGCAAAGGGAATGGTGATGCCAGACACTGTACTACACATTATGATCCACATCGTCCAATGAAGCTTGACTGTGATGCCTCACCTTATGATATAGATGCAGTCAAGTCACAGGTTATGACTGATGGAATTGTCTCCCCAGTAGCCTTCCCTTACGTTCCCTTACTGTTGCAGAGAAAGCTTATGCACAGATTAACAGAGAGACTGTGAATCTGGTCTGGTGTGTAAAACATTTCAAGCAGTACCTGTACAGGAGCGACTTTACCCTCATTACTGATCATCAACAATTGGTGTATATTTTCAATCTACAGAAAAGTATTCCACTAACAGCAACAGCATGAATGCAGAGGTGAGCTCTGTTTCTTGGAGGACACAATTACAAGATTAACTTCAAGAGGACAACTACTCATGGAAATGCTGATAGATTGTTCCATTTACCCTTGGAAAAGGAAATACCTGAAAAAGTTACAAACGTGGACACTCCTCTTGACATATTCTTCCTAACACAAATCGAAAGTATCCCTATTATGGTAGAGATGATCCAAAGGGAAATCAGAAGACTGTCTCAGGTCCCATGGCAACCCAATATGGCTGGAATGTGCAGCAGAAGCTCCATTTCCTCCATTTTTACAGGAACCAGAATGAACTTGCCCTCGCCTTATGTAGGGATTGAGAGCTGTTGTATCATCCAGGCTAAGAACTAAAGTTTTGAAGGAGCTATATGCTGGTCATCCAAGCGCGGTCAAAATGAAAACATTGGCTTGAAGTTTTGTCTGGTGGCCTGGGATAGATCAGCAGATCGAGGATCTTGCCATGCTCTGTTTGGGATGCCAACACATCCAGAAGATGCCAAGTTGTGAAGAAAACATTCAGTCAAGGTAGTGCCTTGGTCAACATCTTCTAGATAGTTCACAAAAATGTCTTTTTTTGCTTCTTTGGTGTCTGTTTTTCACCTTAAATATGTTTCTGGGACTATTAGAGCCTGTGATATACAGTTTGGAGATCGTTTGAGTGGTCCAGCACTTTGCTGTCTCTGAGAAGATTCCACGAAGCAAGCAATTTTTTTGTGTAGAGGACAGATTGTTTTTTTTTGGGGGGGTCAGTGTTCCTGTTCTGTTTTGTGTTGGGGGAGGGAGGTTTTAGGGGGGTTAATGATTGGGATACCATTCTTTTTTGTGCGTGGGGGGTGGGGAGGTTGCCGTTTCTCCCTGAATGACTTTCACGTTCTTCTTTATTTTGTGGCTATCTGGAAAAGACAAATTTCAGAGTTGTATATGGATACATGCTTTGATAATAAATGAACCTTTGAACCTTTGAGATAATAGGCCAAGTTCAATGTGGGTTCTGCTGTGACCTCAGTTTAGGCAACTGAAACTACAAGGGGCGCAGCAGCCATACCTAATCCCCATCACTTCTGAGAAATTCGGTGTCAAGGAAATAGAATTTACAAGGCAAAAGACTCCCAAAGTATTTGCCAAAATCAGACCTCCTTATCCCTGCTCTTCGATGGGAATAAGAACAGCAGGCCATTTAGCCCATTGTGACTGTCCCATCATTCAATGAAATCACAGCTGATCTTTTACCTTCAATAACTCCAATCTCCTTCATTTCTTTAATATTCAAAAGGTTATCAATCTCTGTCTTGAACTGAGTTATTAAAACTCCACAATCCTTTTGGACAGAAAATTCAAAATATCCACTGCCCTCTGGGTGAAATTTTTTTTTCTCAATTATCTTTAACAGCTGACCCCCTTCATCCAAGACAACAATCATTGGTTTTGGAAATCCTAGCCAGACAAGTACTGTGCCTGCATCTACCCAGCCAAACCCCATAAGAAATTGTGATGACCTCTAGTCCATCTAAACTTTGGATATTAAGCCCAGTCTCCTTAATTGTTCCTCATAGGACAAACTCACTATCCCAGAATCAATGTGATAAATCTCAATAACTCTCCTTCTACTATGGGTATACCTTTAAGTTAGAAGTCCTGAACTATGCATGATATTCATTGTGCAGCCTGGTCTGGGCTCTGTATAATTGAAGAAGACATCTCCACTCTTTACTAAGGGTAAAGGATGACTTTATTTGTAAAGTACAGCAGTGAAATTCTTTGTCAATGTTTGCATTTCATTCTTGACCCGATGGTCAAGAATGATTATCACACTTCCATTGTGGGACCTTGCCATTATTGTTTGCAGTGTTTCCTTCTTTACAATGGAGACTGCCTTTCAATGGTACTTCATTAGATGTAAGAAGCTTTGGAATGCCCTGATGTTAGGAAAGATGTGACATCAATGCAATTTTTTTTCTTTCTTATTTAGTAATTGGGATTGATTTTTATCAGATCCCAGCGTCTGTGTCCAAGACTAGATTTGTACTCCAGTGACCTGCTGGTAATGGGATAAGGATTTACTCAGAATAACAGGGGTAGTCTTCATATCCTTGTACCATTGATGACACAGCTGATGCCATTTCAAAGACGTTCGATTGCCAGGCCTCACTCGAAGAAGCCTTGGAAGGCAAAGTGTTCCCCTCCCTATTTATATTTCTAATGTGTTGGTCAGTAAATCATTGCTGTTCTGAACTCTTGACTTGAAAATTTTAGTAAATGACAAAAAAACAGAATTCCTCATTCCAGAATGAATGATCTTAATTTGTAGTTGAGAGAATTAGAATGAGAATCAGGTTTATTATTGCTGTTATATATGACATGAAATTTGTTTTGCACCAGCAGTGCAAAGACAGAAAATTGCCATAAAGTACAAATTAAATCAATAGTGCAAAGGAAAGGAGGTATAATGCGATGTTATTCATGGGTTCATGAATGGTTCAGAAATCTGATGACGGAGGGAAAAACGCTGTTTCTGAATCATTGAGTAGTGGTCTTCGGGCTCCTGTCCCTCCTCCTTGATGGTATTAATGAGGGGAAGGCATGTCCCAGATGGCGGGGATCCTTAATGATATATTACTTTCTTGAGGTACTGGCTCTTGAAGGTGTCCTCGATGATGAGGAGGGTTGTGCCTGTGATGGAGCTGTCTGAGTCTACTACCTTCTGAAGCCTCTTATGATCCAGTGCATTAGAATCTTGATACCAGACAGTGATACAACCTGTCAGAATGCTTTGCACTGTACATATATAGAAATTTGTAAAAGTCTTTGGCGTCATTACAAATCTCCTCAAACTCCTAAGATGCAGGACCACTGATGTACCTTCTGTGTTATTTTTATCTGAACCTTGAGCCCAGAACAGATCCTCAGATGTCAACACCCAGGAGGTTAAAGCTGCTCCCTTTTTTCCCACCTCTAAGTCCTCAGTGAGGACTGGTGTGTGTTCTTCACAAGACATCAAAATATCTTTCCCTTTTTCTTCACCTTTTTACAATGTAACTAAGCCCAATGTACATTTACCACCACCCTGGGGAGTCAACCGGTTGCGATCATTTGAGGCATATCTCCCAATGACTGGCAACCTTTCCTCACGGCAGTACCTGTCTCAGTATGCACCTGCTGGTGACTGACCAGACCGCACATCTCCACCACAGCATTCTCATGGCTGAGAGCCTTGCCTTTAAGTAACTCCTTTTACCCATACGCAACTGTAATTGCAACTTTCACTGTATCAATGATTAATTTTCCCACTCTCCCTCCCTTGCTGTCTTAATCAAACAAACAATTATTTTCCTCTCTTTTGTGTCATCTGATTAATATACAGTAATTTTTAATGTTAGAAATTCATAAGCCCTGGATTAGATTTCATGATCAAACATAACTTCCAATATCTGCACTTTAAAAGCATTTCAGGTGGGAAACAGCTTATAATGGAAAGACACATTTATAATGACGTTTGCTCTTCACCCCTTTTAGGTGTGATTTTAATTTTTAAAAAATATCTTCCCAGTTTAAACATGAGAAAGTCTGTAGATGCTGGAAATCCAAAGCAACACACACAAAATGCTGGAGGTACTCAGCAGGTCAGGCAGCATCTGTGGAGATGAAGAAACAGTCGATATTTTGGACTGAGGCCCTTCTTCAGGAGCAGAAAGGAAGGGGGAAGATGCTGGAATTAAAAGGTGGTGAGTAGGGGAAGGAGGACAGCTGGAAGGTGATAGGTGAAGCCAGGTGTGTGGGAAAAGTCAAGGGCTGGCAAAGAAAGAACCTCGTAGGAGAGTAGAATGGACTGTAGGAGAGAGGGGAGGTGGAGGGAACCCAACGGGAAGTAATAAGCAGGTAACAAGAAGCAAAAGGTCAGAGTGAGGGCGATGGAATTCCTCTGCCAGAAGGAGAAATCGGGATATCTGCCATCAGGTTGGACGCTACCCAGACAGAATATTTTTTTAGATTATGAAGACATGTAGTCCTCTTTGATTGTCATTTAGTAATGCATGCATTAAGAAACGATACAATATTTCCTCCGGTATGATATCACAAAACACAGGACAGACTAAGACTAAAAAAACTGACAAAACCACAAAATTATAACATATAGGAGGAGGTCCTGAAAAGAGATTTCTGGGAGTTAGGAAGGAAGCTGAGAAGCAGGACCTCCAGGGTAGTAGTCTCGGGATTGCTACCTGTGCCACGTGCTAGCGAGGGCAAGAATAGTCGGATCAGGCAGATGAATGCGTAGCTGAGAGACTGGTGCAGGGGGCAGGGCTTCAGATTCCTGGATAATTGGGATCTCTTCTGGGGGAAGTATGACCTGTTCAAAAAGGACAGGTTGCACCTGAACCTGAAGGGGACCAATATCCTGGCGGGAAAGTTTAATAGAGCTGTTAGGGAGGGTTTAAACTAATTTGGCAGGGGGATGGGAACCAGAATGATAGAGCGGAGGAAGGGGAAAATAGAAATAAATCTAAGATACTGAGCAGTAAAGATGTCAGGAAAGACAGGCAGGTGATGGGGCAAATTTGTAGTCATTGGGATGAGTTGCAGTGCAATAAAGTTGCAGTGAAATCAAAGCGAAAAGTACCAAATACTTTTGGTACCAAAGTACCAAAGGTGTTATACTTAAATGCTCGCAGCATAAGGAATAAGGTGGATGATCTTGTCATACAGCTACAGATTGGCGGGTATGATATTGTGACCATCACTGAGACCTGGCTAAAGGATGCATGTCTCTGGGAGCTGAACGTCCAAGGATACACGGTGTATCGGAAGGATAGGAAGGTAGGCAGAGGGGGAGGCGTGGCTTTATTGGTAAGAAATGATATTAAATCATTAGAAAGAGGTGATATAGGATCGGAAGGTGCAGAATCTTGATGGGTTGAGCTAAGAAATCACAGGGGTAAAAGGACCCTGATGGCAGTTATTTATAGGCCTCCAAACAGCTGCAGTGATGTGGACTACAAATTACAACAGGAAATAGAAAAAGCTTGTCAGAAGGGCAGTGTTATGATAATTGTGGGGGATTTTAACATGTGAGTGGATTGGGAAAATCAGGTCGGCACTGGATCTGAAGAGAGAGAATTTGTAGAATGTCTGCGAGATGGCTTTTTAGAACAGCTTGTTGTTGAGCCCACTAGGGGATTGGCTGTACTGGATTGGGTATTGTGTAATGAACTGGAGGTGATTAGAGAGATTGAGGTGAAGGAACCCTTAGGAGACAGTGATCATAACATGACTGAGTTCACTGTGAAATTTGAAAAAGAGAAGCCAACATCTGATGTGTTGGTATTTCAGTGGAATAAAGGAAATTACAGTGGCATGAGAGAGGAACCGGCCAAAGTTGACTGGAAAGGGACACTGGCGGGAAAGACGGCAGAGCAGCAGTGGCTGGAGTTTATGCGAGATGTGAAGAAGGTGCAAGACAGGTATATTCCAAAAAAGAAGAAATTTTTGAATGGAAAAAGGATGCAACCATGATTGACAAGAGAAGTCAAAGCCAAAGTTAAAGCAAAGGAGAGGGCATACAAGGAAGCAAAATTTAGTGGGAAGACAGAGGATTGGGAAGTTTTTAAAAGCTTACAAAAGGAAACTAAGAAGGTCAATAAGAGGGAAAAGATTAACTATGAAAGGAAGCTAGCAAATAATATCAAAGAGGATACTAAAAGCTTTTTCGAATATGTAAGGAGTAAAAGACAGGTGAAAGTAGATATAGGACCGATAGAAAATGATGCTGGAGAAATTGTAATGGGAGATAGGGAGATGGCGGAGGAACTGAACGAGTATTTTGCATCAGTCTTCACTGAGGAAGACATCAGCAGTATACCGGACACTCAAGGGTGGCAGGGAAGAGAAGTGTGCGCAGTCACAATTACGACAGAGAAAGTACTCAGGAAGCTGAATAGTCTAAAGGTAGATACATCTCCTGGACCAGATGGAATGCATCCTCATGTTCTGAAGGAAGTAGCTGTGGAGATTGCAGAGGCATTAGCGATGATCTTTCAAAAGTTGAAAGATTCTGGTATGGTTCCAGAGGACTGGAAGATTGCAAATGTCACTCTGCTATTTAAGAAGGGGGCAAGGAAGCAAAAAGGAAATTATAGACCTGTTAGCTTGACATTGGTGGTTGGGAAGTTGTTGGAGTCAATTATCAAGGATGAGGTGACAGAGTACCTGGAGGCATATGACAAGATAGGCAGAACTCAGCATGGATTCCTTAAAAGAAAATCCTGCCTGACAAACCTATTACAATTTTTTGAGGAAATTACAAGTAGGCTAGACAAGGGAGATGCAGTGGATGTTGTATATTTGGATTTTCAGAAGGCCTTTGGCAAGGTGCCACACCTGAGGCTACTTAACAAGATAAGAGCCCATGGAATTACGGGAAGTTACATACCTGGATAGAGCGTTGGCTGATTGGCAGGAAACAGAGAGTGGGAACAAAGGGATCCTATTCTGGTTGGCTGCCGGTTACCAGTGGTGTTCCACAGGGGTCAGTGATGGGGCCGCTTCTTTTTACATTGTACATCAACGATTTGGATTATGGAATAGATGGCTTTGTGGCTAAGTCTGCTGATGATACGAAGATAGGCGGAGGGGCCGGTAGTGCTGAGGAAACGGAGAGTCTGCAGAGAGACTTGGATAGATTGGAAGAATGGGCAAAGAAGTGGCAAATGAAGTACAGTGTTGGAAAGTGTATGGTTATGCACTTTGGCAGAAAAAATAAACGGGCAGACTATTATTTAAATGGGGAAAGAATTCAAAGTTCGGAGATGCAACGGGACTTGGGAGTCCTTGTACAGGATGCCCTTCAGGTTAACCTCCAGGTTGAGTCGGTGGTGAAGAAGGCGAATGCAATGTTGGCATTCATTTCTAGAGGAATAGAGTATAGGAGCAGGGATGTGATGTTGAGACTCTATAAGGCACTGGTGAGACCTCACTTGGAGTACTGTGGGCAGGTTTGGTCTCCTTATTTAAGAAAGGATGTGTTGATGTTGGAGAGGGTGCAGAGAAGATTCACTAGAATGATTCCGGGAATGAGAGGGTTAACATATGAGGAACGTTTGTCCGCTCTTGGACTGTATTCCTTGGAGTTCAGAAGAATGACCTCATAGAAACATTTTGAATGTTGAAAGGCATGGACAGAGTGGATGTGACAAACTTGTTTCCCATGATCGGGGAGTCTAGTACGAGAGGGCATGACTTAAGGATTGATGGGTGCCCATTCAGAACAGAAATGCTAAGAAATTTTTTTAGTCAGAGGGTGGTAAATCTATGGAATTTGTTGCCATGGGCAGCAGTGGAGGCCAAGTCATTGGGTGTATTTAAGGCAGAGATTGATAGGTATCTGAGTAGCCAGGGCATCAAAGATTATGGTGAGAAGGCGGGGGAGTGGGACTAAATGGGAGAATGGATCAGCTCATGATAAAATGATGGAGCAGACTCGATGGGCCGAATGGCCGACTTCTGCTCCTTTGTCTTATGGTCTTACAGTTACAACAGTGCAACAATACCATAACTTGATGAAGAAGTCCATGAGCACAGTAAAAGTTCAAAGTCTCTCAAACGTCCCACATCTCACGCAGACGGGAGAAGGAAGAAAAACTCTCCCTGCCATGTCGACCACAGTCCGACTCTGAGTCATCTGAAAACTTTGAGCTCCGATCAGCTTTCTGACACCGAGTACTGAGTCCGACGATTCGACCTCAACCTCGGTCGCCAACAGCAGGCAAAGCCAGGGATTTTGAGGCCTACCCTCTGAAAGATTCCCGACCACACGGTAATGACGGCAGCAAACGAGCGTTTCAGAAATTTCTCCAGATGTTCCTCTGTGCTTTCACGTCCATTCTCCATCAAATCAGAATTGTCCACGGCCCCTATTTAACAGATACAATATCATTTTTCACCAGAGGTTTGCGCACGTGCAGGCGCGCTGCTCTCTCTCCTACTGAATATAAGGTGTAGCGGTCATGGACCGATACATGGGAACCAGAGTGGAATGGAAATTAAGATGTTTGGCCACCAGGGAGTCCCGCTTGTGGCGGATAGTTCCGAGGTGCTTGACGAAGCGGTCGCCCAAATTTCAACGGGTCTCACCATTGTAAAGGAGGCCACATTGGGGGCATTGGACACAATAGATGACCCCAGTAGATTCACAGGTGAAGTGTTGCCTCACCTGGAAGGACTGTTTGGGGCCCTAAATGGAGGTGAGGGAGGAGATGTACTTCCCAGTATCTGATCTCTGTTCAAACTGAAGTCAACCCCAGATTAGAATGAAATGCCACAAGAATATAAACATGTCAGTCATCATCTTTCTAAAGGCTTTTAAATAACTCAGTAAATTTTGACTATTAGTATTTGTAAATGCGCTGAACTCAGAACTCAGAAAGAAAAGGAATCCATTTTACTACAGTACTGTAATATTCTACCTCAATAAACGGTTGAAAAACAGGGGACAGACAAGCTACAAATATGACCCCTTTTCCCCTCTCTTTATTTCTCACTCTGTCTCACATTTCATTCTCTTCCTATCCTTCTCTCTTTTTCTCTCATTCACCCTTTGCCTCTCTTTGTCTCTCTCTTCCCATTTATATCACTCTCTCTTTTTCCCTTATCGTGATACATGCTTCAGGTACCTGCTGCCCAGCGGGAGATGGAAGAAGAATAAATGACCAGGATGGGATGGGTCCTTGATGTCCTTGAGTATGCTGGCTGCTTTCCCAAGTCAATGGGAAGCAAAGAAGGAGTCAATGGAGAGAAGGCTGGGTTTGCATGATGGACCGGGCTGCGTTCACAACACTCAGCAGTTTCTTGAGCTCGAGGGGCAAAGCAGTTGCTAGAGCAAGTTGTGAAGCATCTGGATAGGATGTTTTCCATGGTGCATGTATAAAATTATCAGGAGCACACCAGTTTCCTTAGGCTTCTTAATTAAAGCCCCGTGTCGCATGTTAATTCCATATTACTTTGTTCTTTTTCTCTGCAATATCCTGGTACCTATTTCACTACCAAGAAAGTATGTATATTGGCTGTCCTACTTCCCACAGAAGCATAACAACATAAGGAATAGGAGCAGAAGTGGCAATCTGGCAGGTCAAGCCTGCTCTGCCGTAAGACTATAACACCATAAGACCTAGAAGCAGAACTAGGCCACTCAACCCACTGAGTCTGGTCTGATGTTTGATTATGGTTGATCTATGAACACTGTCTGCTGCATTCTCCTGCCTTCTCCCAGTAACCTTTGAAACCATCAACCTCCGCTTTAAATACACCAAATAACTTGGCCTCCACAACCATCTTGGCAATGAATTCCACAGATTCACCACCATCTGGCCAAAGAAATTCCTCCTCATCTCTTTTATAAAGGGACGCCTTCCTATTTTGAGGCTGTGCCCTCTGGTCCTAAGACTTTCCCCATTATAGGAAATATCATCTCCACATCCACTCTATCTGGATTTTTCAAAATTCAAAAGGTTTCAGTGAGAACCTCCCTGAATCTCTAAATTCCAGTAAGTACAGGCTCAGAGCCATCAAAAGTTCCTTGTACGTTAACCATTTCATTCCAGGGTTCATTCGCATGAGCCAGCATAACCTTTCTTAGGTAACTGCTCACAATACTCTAAGTGTTGCCTAAACAATGCCCTATGAAGACTCAGCACTACATCCTTGGTTTCATATTCTAGTCATCTCAAAATGAATGATAACATTGCATTTGCTTTCCTTTCCACCGACTCAACCTGTATGCTAATCACAAGGATTCTGCTCAAGTCCCTTTGCACCTCTGATTTCTGAAGTTTCTTCCCGTTAAAAAATATTCCTTCCACCGATATGCATGACCATAGACTTCCTTACACTATATTCTATCTGCTACTTCTTTGTCCATTCTCCTGATCTGTCTAGGTCCTTTTGGAGACTCCCTGCTTCCTTAACACCATCTACCTCTCTTCCCAGCAGTACCTCCTTGAATCTTGGTGCTGTGTCTCCTAGCTCTAGTCTCACCCTACCAGTGGAAACAAGGTTCCTGCCTCTATCATTCCCATACTAGAATCTGCATTTTGGAAAAAGGTATACCTGGCTGTGAAACAATTTGGGCCATGATCAGATGTGAAAGTGGCTATATAAATGCAAACTAATTTTGTTCTTGAGGAATGAATTGGCACAAGCAAAGTGGGACATTGCAAAGCTGGGCAATTTAATTTCCCACCATTAACAGCGAACAAATTGCTGATACTCATCATTTTGGATTGTTAGAATTTATTCAGTAATAGATAAATTAATTAAAAATCTTTAAAAGAAATTATCAGAAAGAACCTGCAATTATTATCATGGTCCCAGTTGCCTCAAAACTCAATTAATCACATCCATTCAGTAAATGGTTCAGAAGCTATTCATTTAGCATGGCCTGTGCAACAGTAAAGAGGGAAAACCTCACCCTAGGCTGTTCGTACACTGATAGACCTGTAGACACAACCAGAGGAGTTACAAGCCTCTCATATTCCAACTTGCAGTTTTCTATTTCATTCTGCGGATGTGAGCACTGCCATCGAGACCAACATCTATTTTCCTCACCATATGGTTGTGCTGAGCTGTCCTTTCAAACCGCAGTTGACCATCAAGGCTACCACAACAGAAATTCCAGGATTTGGATACTGGAACATGAAGGGACCAGAGATATATTCCTACCTGGATGGTGCCTATCTTGAATCTGTACAACAATGGTCAACTCCAAAGAGATTAACTTTAAAATTGAGACATGGAAATGAAATACCCCTGATTGTAGATGAAAACACATATTTAAAAAGAGGGAAACATCTCCAGAAACTCTTATAATCCAGTCAGATATATAATGGTGTATTGGATTGCCAAGGTCGGAGGACAGCTCAACCGAACCAACAGCGTGTGTAAGGTTTGGGTGAGTTGACAAGTGAAGGGTACACACCTTAACGTTGTAATATACAAGGAAACATATATGGTAGGTAAGAGGAAGAGTGGTCTGGTGTCATGAGATAGACTTTGAGGACCAGCAGTGTCACCTTTGAATGGTATTTTGTGCCAATGCATCCTGACAGCTGGAAAGAAAAGGGTCCCATGGCACCATTTCAAAGAGGAGACTTGCTTAGAACCTAGACCTCACTAACAGCTTTAATCCAACCACTTTGATCATTAATTGGATAGCCCTTTGGGATCTTGCTCTGTAAAATTTGACTGCTGCGACTGAGGAGCCAAACACTGTAGATGACAGATATCTGAAATAAAATGTGAAATTGCTGGAATTACTCAACAGGTCAGGCAGCATCTGAAGCAAAGCAGACTTCATGTTTTAGGTTGGCGACTCTTAATCAAACAAAATGGCATCTGGACCATTAATGGGTGATGCCTGACCTACTTCATGTCAGTGCCACAGGTCAAAGTATTTCTTTGGCTGTACAACACCTGAGGATCTTCAAAGGTGCCCTGATCTTAGAAGTTTTCCCCTATATTCTATATCATTCTGTTTAAATGGTTTAGGACGTCATCCCATGCTCAGATTACAATTACCAAGTATCCAGCAATGCACAATTCCCAACCTAATATAAAGAATATAATGGAGGATAGTGAAAGCTTCTTTAGGTATGTGAAGAGGAAAAAGTTAGTTAAGACCAAAGTTGGGCCCTTGAAGACAGAAACGGGTGAAATTATCATGGGGAACAAGGAAATGGCTGACGAGCTGAACAGGTACTTTGGATCACAAAGGAAGACACAATCTCCCAGATGTAATAGTGGCCAGAGGACCTAGGGTAATGGAGGAACTGAAGGAAATTTGCATCAGGCACAAAATGGTGTTGGGTAAACTGATGGGACTGAAGGCTGATAATTCTCCAGGGCCTGATGGTCTGCATCCCAGGGTACTTAAGGAGGTGGCTCTAGAAATCGTGGACACATTGGTAATCATTTTCCAATGTTCTATAGATTCAGGATCAGTTCCTGCAGATTGGAGGGTAGCTAATGTTATCCCACTTTTTAAGAAAGGAGGGAGAGAGAATACAGGCAATTATTGACCAGTTAGTCTGACGTCAGTGGTGGAGAAGATGCCGGAGTCAAATATAAAAGATGAAGTAGCGGCATATTTGGATAGCAGTAGCATGGATTTACGAAGGGGAAATCGTGCTTGACTAATCTTCCGGAATTTTTTGAGGATGAAACTATGAAAATGAACATGGGAAAGCCAGTAGATGTCATGTACCTGGACTTTCAGAAAGCCTTTGATAAGGTCCCACATAGGAGGTTAGTGGGCAAAATTAGAGCACATGGTATTGGGGGTAGTGTACTGACATGGATAGAAAATTAGTTGGCAGACAGGAAACAAAGAGTCGGGATTAATGGGTCCTTTTCAGAATGGCAGGCAGTGACTAATGGGGTACCGCAAGGCTCGGTTCTGGGACCGCAGCTATTTACAATATACATTAATGATTTAGATGAAGAGATTAAAAGTAACAGCAAATTTGCAGATGACACAAAGCTGGGTGACAGTGTGAAATGTGAGGAGGATGTTATAAGAATGCAGAGTGACTTGGACAGGTTGGCTGAGTGGGCAGATGCATGGCAGATGCAGTTTAATGTGGATAGATGTGAGGTTATCCATTTTGCTTGCAAGATCAGAAAGGCAGGTTAGGAAAAGGGGAAGTACAATGAGATCTGGGTGTCCTTGTTCATCAGTCACTGAAAGTAAGCATGCAGGTACAGCAGTCAGTGAAGAAAGCTAATAGCATGTTGGCCTTCGTAACAAAGGGAATTGAGTATAGGAGCAAAGATGTCCTTCTGCAGTTGTACAAGGCCCTGGTGAGACCCCACCTGGAGTATTGTGTGCAATTTTGGTCTCCAAATTTGAAGAAGGACATTCTTGCTATGGAGGGAGTGCAGCGTATTTTCACTAGGTTAATTCCAGGGATGGCGGGACTGTCATATGTTGAAAGATTGGAGTGACTGGGCTTGTATACAGGAAATTAGAAGGATGAGGGGGGATCTGATTGAAACATATAAGATTATTAAGGGATTGGGCATGCTAGAGGCAGGAAACATGTTCCCAATGTTGGGGGAGTCCAGAATCAGAGGCCACAGTTTAAGAATAAGGGGTAGACCATTTAGAACGGAGTTGAGGAAATTCTTTTTCACACAGAGGGATGTGGTTCTGTGGAATGCTCTGCCTCAGAAGGCAGTGGAGGCCAATTCTCTGGATTCTTTCAAGAAAGAGTTAGATAAGAGCTCTTAAAGATAGTGGAGTCAAGGGATATAGGGAGAAGGCAGGAATAGGCTACTGATTGTGGATGATCAGCCATGGTCACAGTGAATGGCGGTGCTGGCACGAAAGGCCAAATGGCCTACTCCTGCACCTATTGTCTATTGTCTATTGTCTAATGTCTGACTACAGGCAACAATTGTTCCAACATTAAGCTGTCAAATGTCTGCATGGCTACCATCCAGGGATCCAAATAGCTCTTTCAGTTGAGGCAGAGATTTATGTGCACCTCCTCAACCTCATCTATTTCATTGAATGCTGGCAATGTGGCCTCTATATTGGCAAGACCAGGCCCATGAATTCTTTGCCAAGCACCTTCACTTTATATGTAAGGGCATCTTGAGTTCCTGGTCGCAACTTATTTCAACTGCCTTCCCCATTCCCACAGTGACCTGTCTGTGTTCAACCTCCTTCACAGGGTTGGTGAGGCCAAACGCAAACTAGAGGAACAGCACCTCATATTCCTCCTTGACAGTTTACATCCCTGTGGTGTCAACTCTGAACTCTCCAATTTCAAGTAACCGGCAGTCTCTCTCCTGCCATTTCTTTCCCTTTCCTCCTGGTCCTCCCAGGTCCTCTTGCACAAATCCTTCTTTCTAACTCCACTCCCCTATGTCCCACCAGTACCTTGCTATGCAGATTCTTTCCTCTCCCTTACCTGGCTCCATCTACCTATCAGTCACACACTCAACTCACTGTGTCCCCTATCTCCTCCCCTCTTTGCACAGCTCCCATCTGTATATCGTCTCTTCCTTATCTTGTTCCCCGAACCATTGTCCTTTCTTATCAGATTAAATAATCTGCAGCCCTCTGTTGTCTCCACCCATTACCTCACAGACTCTGTCATTGTCTCCACCTCTCCCTCTCCATTTTCTCAGTGGCCCCTCCTCAGCTGGATCCACCTATTACTTGTCAACTTCTGCCTCAGCCCTCCCCCTCACTTCCTTAAACTTGCTATCGCCTCTCTTCACTCTCAGATGCAGACTCTCAACCCAACTCACTGACTATTCCTTTGCCTCCGCTGATGTTGTCTGATCTGCTGAAGTCCTTCAGCAGCTTGATTTTACTTATTGAGAAAAGTGTAGAAGACAGGAAGGTTTGGGAGAACACAACACGTCTGAAGTCTAGCTACTGTTGTAAAGTACTAAAGGCACCATTGAAGAGATAAACAATGAAGGGATCTCTGCAGCGAGGGAGAGACTTATCCAAAACAAGTGGTTTGCGAGTGGCCTTGAAGGGATTTCCAAAGAGTAAGAGTCAGAGGGATGGGGATAAGAGAAAGTCTAATAAAATAAGGAATCAAATGGGAAATATTGGGATGAAATGTAAGGATGTCAAAGATCTGGAGTTGAATAAAGTCTAGATTACAGGTAGTCACAAGGTGGAGTGTTAGATGTGTTGTAACAATCCCTGGGGTAGTGGACTTACTGTACCTTGCACTATGCCAAGAAGGAGAAATCAATGCAAAAGGTGACATGGAAATATCTTCATACAAAAATCCAGAATGGTTTTCACTATTGTTTTGAGGGCAAACTGGGGATGGATCATTAATGTGGCTTTTTTCGCAACCTAAGAAGTTTCTTTTATGAGAGCAAACAAGAGGAAGCATAAGTAATAGAGAAAGAGAACCACAAATAAAGCATAAAAGGGAAGAGAGATTGGGAATAAAAAAAAAGGACAAAGGAGAAGCAAAAATAGAGCATGAAAGAAAGAAGAAAGGAATAGAACATAGGACATAAAACATTGCAGTTTAGTACAACCCCTTTGGCCCACAATGCTGTGCCAACCATTCAGACACTCCATGATCAATCCAACTCTTCCCTCCTACATAGCCCTCCATTTTTCGATCATGTCTATTAAAAATGTTAGTTCTTTATTTACAAAAACTAAGTGTAATGAGGAATAACGAGTAAAAAACGCAGTCCAGCACATGCAGAGACAGTCAGGTTAAGATAAAGACAGTAAGCAGAAGATTTCTGCATTCATAAACAGTGAGTACAGGGTGATAAGAATCATTAAAAAAATCAGAAATGGCTGACTACATTGGAAAGATTGATGCATTTCATTGCACAATAGATAACTGGCTTTTAAATGCCGAGCTAATTGAACAATATTTTGAAACAAATAAAATAGCTAATGAGAAACAAGTACTAATATTGCTGAGTGTATTGGGTTTAAAATAATACAACTTGTTTCAAAATTTAACTGCTCCAAACAAACCATCCAAAATGAGCTTTACACATATTGTGAAAGTGATGCAGCAACTTTTTGAACTGACATCACTGTTGATTGCAAAATGCTTTAGATTTCATAAGCAGTATCAAAAAGAAAGGAAGTCTATTTCGGCATATGTGACTGAATTGAAGAAACTGTCTGAACATTGTCAGTTCAGTAATGGTCTTAATGATGCACTGAGAGATTGTTTAGTTTGTAGAATCTTACAAGAAGGCATTCAAAAAGGGCTCCTAACTGAAGCATAACTTACATTTACAGGTTTCCCTCGCCATCTGAAGGTAGAGAATTCCTATGAAATGGTTCATAAGCTGGAATGTCGTAAAGTGAAGAAGCAATTACCATTTATTTATATGGGAAAAATTTGTGAGCGTTCCCAGACCCAAAAAAATAACCTACCAATTCATACCAAATAACACATAAAACCTAAAATTATAGTAACATATGGTAAAAGCAGGAATGATATGATAAATACACAGCCTATATAAAGTAGAAATACTTTTCTACAATCACTGCTGCACTGTTCTCGGTAGCGAAAATCTCGCGGAAGCGCTCTTGGCAGAAACACTCTCTCCAGTAACCTTTAAGCTATGAAGCTGCCAAATCATACCAAATAACACATAGAAATACACAGCCTATATAAAGTAGAAATAATGTATGTACAGTGTAGTATCAGTTACTGGAATTAGGAAGACAGTGCCAAGCACACTGATGATGGCGTGTTAGGTTGAGTCGTTGGAGGTTGGGGTGGTGCAGTGGTTCCCAACCTCCAGGCCGCCGACCGATACCGATCCGCGAAGAATGCAGCAGTCCAGTGGTGGCTGGAGCACACTCAACACATCTTTAAGAAAAAAAGCAGAAATTAACAAGCCAATTAATTAGGTGCCGCCGGCACGAAATGTCGGCCCAGATCAGAGGCGATTGCCGATTGCGTTGCCTCTGATCTGGGCCAACAATTATGTGCCAGGCAGCACCTAATTAACTAGCTTGTTTATTTCAACTTTTTTCTTAAAGACGTGTTGGGTGCGTTCCGGCTACCGCTGCATTCTCCGCGGCAATGTATCGGTCCACAGCCTGGGGGTTGGGGTGGTGGGACACTGGGGTGTCATCCCATCGTCGTCTGTTTCCATCAGGGCAGGCAGGTCATCTTCTTCTATGTCTGCCTGCCTCGATATAGAAGGTCAAGGTTCGTCGTCTGCTGTGGCTGATGTGGAAGGCTTGAAAAATGACAGTATGCTTGACTGCTTATCCTCACGCATTTTTCTATCATCTCATGCAGTTGCTTCATGTTTAGTTCCTGGACGACTTCACTTTTGGTCCGTTGGCTACTGCATTCGGTTTCGATTGTTATCCTTTCCTCTTCCAATTGCATCAGCTCTTCATCTATCAGCTCTTGGTCATGGGATGCCAAAACCTCTTCAACATCATCTTCGTCAACTTCCACAAGCCAAACTCACTTTGTCCTTACTTCGTTCACCACGATCGAAACGCTTAATTATGTCTAGTTTTACGCTAAGTGTAACACCCTTACGAGCTCTTTTAGGCTTTTCCGATACCTTATAACTCATCTTGCTAACGGCTGCTCACAAGCACATGTTTAAGCAATGCAGGCGAGAATGCAGTTCCGGGGGAGGAGCTTGGCTGCTCGGGGCACGCGCTGCCTTTTGTCGCACACTGCTTTTTTCGCGCGCTGCCTTTTTTTTGTAAAAGTGAAGACACCTTTTGTTAGCGAAAACAGGTAACTAATGTAGGTCTTTCGTAACAGCAAGGTATCGTAAAGCAAATGTTCGAAAAGCGAGGGATACCTGTAAAAGAGCAGTTGAAATCGCTGTATCAATGGAAACCACAGACAGAGACACAATTGAGTTAGAGTCGGGAACGAAAATGAGCGTGAACGAAATTGTATCATGTAGACAGAAACTACCCTCCCCGAACTAACTGTGTTACTGTTGTGGAAAGGTTCGCATACACCAGACCGATGCAGATTTAAAGGCAATGGCATTTAACAGTGACTCCTTCAAACTCATCTGCAGAAACAGCTTAATTTTGACTTCTGATGTCTCTCTTTTTCCTTTTCAGGTGGATAGGATTCTGTCGGAGACTCTGACCTAGCTTTACACTCAGACTTCGGTTTTTGCAGTGGAGCTTACAACTGGATGTCTTTTGATATCCCAAGGACACAGCCCAGAAGAGAAGAGTGCCTTCAGGGGTTTGAGGCTTTGCAACCCTGTAGACAAGCTGGCTCCATGCCAATGTCACCGATTGAAGCATCGCAGGAGAAAATGGATCATCAGGAACAGTGGTTCAGCTGCCGGGGGCTCTGTACTCTGTAAATTGCCTCTCTCTCTCTCTCTCGTTGGTGGGGAGAGTTTGTTGGTGATTCTCGAGTTGGAGAGCTCGGAATAAAAAGCGTTGCCGCAGACCTTATCATTGTAAATCAGTTTTGTTTATGTCTCCTATCTTGCTGTGAAAGGGTGACACCTCTCTGTCCCTTATTGGGGAAAGAGAGAGGGTCTGTGGTATGTCGAATTGTTGGGTGAATGATTAGTTTTTGTTGTACTGCAGGTCATGGTCTTTCTCGGAGGTTTTGCTATTGCTTGCTTGGTGCGTGGAGGGTGCTGATGGGCTTTTTGTTGAAGTAAATGGGGAGGGGGAGGGTCATTGCTTTGTTGCTGCTTGAGTGTGGGAGGGTGGGGTAGGGGTGCTTGATGGTTCTAAAGTTTTTACTGTCCCTCATTCTTTGGGGCACTCTCCTGTTTTCCTGGATGTCTGCAAAGAACAAGAATTTCAGGTTGTATATTGTACACATTTCTCTGATATTAATTGGAACTATTGAACTATTGTAGAAAATGCAACACAGTAGAGCACATGTAAAGATTATGTCAGGCAAATAACAATAAATGGACTGCACAGAGAAGAGAAAAAGCTAAAAAGTCAAGTTGCAGTTTCAAAAAGAACACTAATCTGCATGCTGTTGATGAAAAATCTGATACTGATAAGAACGACACATGACTGAGTAGCCTTGAGATTTACATTGTGAAAACTGACAATAGACAAGCAATAGGGCTTACACCAGAAGGGAATGATAAATTAATTAAAATGGAATTGGACACTGGTTCGGCTGTTTCAGTCATTCCACAAAATGGGTTTCAACGGCACTTCAGAGATACTAAACTGAA
Source organism: Mobula hypostoma (assembly GCF_963921235.1). Classification (NCBI taxonomy): domain Eukaryota; kingdom Metazoa; phylum Chordata; class Chondrichthyes; order Myliobatiformes; family Myliobatidae; genus Mobula; species Mobula hypostoma. The sequence goes on along the minus strand of NC_086105.1, from coordinate 91,318,012 downwards.
GTCTGCAGATATCCTTCTAAGAACTTACACTGGATCAAAGAGAACTCCTGTGGGAATGACACTCGTATCTGTGAAATACAACAACCAACAAGCCATATCGAGCTTGTATGTGGTAAAAACAGGAAGACCTGCATTGTGAGTGCATGAATTGTTGAGACAACCACAACTTGAATGGAATCCATTCCAGCACGCGAATACTCCAAACTGCTTACAAGCAGTTCCTCTGAAGCATAGTTAAACACTGGTAGTCATTGAACACTGGAGATTTATTTTTATAAAACAAGATTTCATACTATTCCTTGCTAGTGTGCTACGTGAAGCCACATATATATATTAAGCCAGTGCTTAGAGTTGAGGGGGAGACTGGTTGTACTGTTGCTTCCTTTCACTTCGGAAGATTGTTGTTTGAACACTGTTGTGATATGCCTTCCAAATTACCATGGTAGAATCATCCGCTGATGGTGCCATAACATCTCAGCAGTCAACAGTACGTTGGGATGTTAATGTCTATGCAGTTTAACGTAAGTGCCGCCTGCAGCGTTTCTTCTCCCCTATAATTCGCCGACCGACAGAACCAGTCTACTGATGACACCACAGCCACAGCACTACACGTCTGGAGAAGAGGGATGCATATGTTAGAATGTTGTTCCTGGACTACAGTTCAGCATTCATAATTCCCTCCAGACTTGACAGGAAGCTCAGAGACCTCGGCCTGCACCCCACCTTGTGCAGCTGGATCCTAGACTTCCTATCGGATCTCCAACAGGTGGTCAGGATGGGCTCCCTCTCCTCTGCTCCCCTGACCCTCAACCCAGGTTCCCCCCAGGGTTGTGTCCTGAGTCCCCTCCTCTACTCCCTTTACACCCACGACTGTACTGCCACGTACAGCTCTAATCTGCTAATCAAATTCACAGATGGCACAACTTTGATCGGCCTTATTTCTAACAGTAATGAGACAGCCTACAGAGAAGAGGTTGACACCCTGACACAGTGGTGCTAAGATAACAACCTCTCCCCAATGTCCAAAAAACCAGAGAGCTGATTGTGTATTACAGGAGGAACGGAGACCGGCTCAGCCCAATCAACATCAATGGGTCTGCAGTTGAGAGGGTGAGTAGTTTCAAGTTCCTCGGTATACACATCACCACTGATCTCACCTGGACTGTAAACACCGGCTGTGTGGCCAAAAAGAGCACAAGAGTGTCTCTCCCACCTCAGGCGACTAAAAAAGTTCAGCATGGACCCCCAAATCCTCAAGACTTTCTACAGGGGCACCATTGAGAGCATCCTGACTGGCTGTATCACTGGCTGGTATGGGAACTGCACCACCTTGATTGCTGGGCACTGCAGAGAGTGGTACGGACAGCCCAGCACATCTATGGATGTGAACTTCCCTCCATTAGGACGCTTACAGTAGCAGGCACAGAAAGAAGGCCTGGAAGATCATCGGAGACACCAGTCATAAACTGTTTCAGCTGCTTCCATCTGGCAAATGGTATGGCAGCATTAAAGTCAGGACCAACAGGCTATGGGACAGCTTCTTTCTACAAGCCACTCGACTTTTAAATTCACATGTCTGTACAATGCAATTCAGTCATAACGCAAAGATTTTTACTTCCTCACATTGTGGGATGGACGTAAGATTTTAAATAAACTCTGAATTCTAAATTCTCCTGCTTGAATGACTTTTCTGTGAAATTGCCTTCACCATACTCACTTCATCTGAAGTACAAATCTAACTCTCCTGATAGGCCTAGAAGTACAGGGTCCTCAGTAACTGCTTGGTGTTAATAGTTACTGATGTACTTTGATTGCGTGGCCCACAGAACGTCAGAATTTGCTCTGCACAGACCCCTACACACTCTTACCTAATGTAACAATAGATTTCCAGTCCATCAAAGCGCACCCTGCTGTTCCAGCAAAGGCTGTCGTTAAATGGACCTGCATTAACGGGACTACATGGCTGCATAGGAGGCACTTTGTGGCCCACAACTCAGAAAAAAAATACTCTGGTGCCCCCCAGGGTCTTTCACAGAAAAGGAATACTCTGTGAACACAGACAGACAGAGAGAGAGAAATAGAAACACACATAAAATGCTGGAGGAGTTCAGCAGGTCAGGCAGCATCGACGGAAAAGAGTTAACAGTCAACATTTCAGGCTGCAAACATGAGGAAATCTGCAGATGCTGGAATTTCAAGCAACACACATAAAAATTGCTGGTGAATGTAGCAGGCCAGGCAGCATCTATAGGAAGAGGTACAGTCGATGTTTTGGGCCGAGATCCTTCGTCAGGACTCCTTCATCAGAAATAGAAAAATAGTGTTAGTGAGATAAAATAGGAAAGAGAACAAAAAAAAACTGAGTGAAATAGAGATATATATATGGAAGATCTATCTATCTATATTAGATTTATATTATAGATAGATAGAGAGTGAGAGAAAGAGCGAAGGAGACAGACAGAAAGAGGAGAGAAAAAAGAGTGTATGATAATTATCAGGACAGCTTCTATTTCATTGTTATCAGACTCCTGTGCAGAACTATCATATACTAAGGTTGAATTCTTGATCTCCCAATCTATCTTGAAGTAGCCTTTACAATTTTTGCTTACTTGCATCTACTACTCTACATTCAGCATTCTGTTTATGTTTTACCACTTCAATGCACAGGCTGATCTGCCTGGGTGACCCTCAGACAAAAGTTTTTCACTGTATCTCGGTAGACATGACAATAACAAGCCAAGTCTAATTTCTGTCTGTTAGAAAGAATGTTCAGATACAGAATTAACAGATACTTGGAAAAGTGTGGATTGACAAGAGAAAACCAGCTTAGATTTTTTTAAAAGCAAATTGTGTTTAACCAATGAAGACTATTTTGGACGTGGTAGCAGAGGGTTGATGAGCGAAATGCAATTGATGTGGTGCGCAAGGATATCCAAAAGGTGCTTGATAGAGTGCCATGTAATATGCTTGCCATCAAGAGGGAATGTTACGGAGTAAAAGGCAGCACAGAACCCAGAACATAGAATATACGGCACAGTTGGGGCCCTTGGGCTAACAATGTTGAGCTGACCTCGATAAACCTGCTCCACGATCAATCTAATCCTTCCTTAACTTTGCTCTACTCACCTTAAACAGATATCCACTGGTACTGATCTCTGCTGCCCTCAGAAAGCATGTGTATAATTCAGAAACAGTGAAGAGAGTTTGGTAAAAATGTTGCTTCTCACTGGAGTTTCCACTTGAAAAGTTATTTTCAGTGATGATCTGGTCTGGTCCTACAGGAACACTCCTGGCCCATCACAGTTATTGCCACTTTACTCTGCACCAACAGGAATATATTTCAGCTCTAAAGGCACAGTCTGCATGATAATCAATCAGCAGGAAGGTGTGTAACTGGGGAAGGCATGGAGGGGAACCAAGTGTCTGTGAAGTAGGTGACAGATAGCATGCAATAGAGAAAGACATGAAAAATATCACTATGTCACTAGGTGTGTCAAGATGACCTCGGACTACTGTTCCTTCAGGCTCACTAACTCACTCACTCATTCACCTCCATCCCTCCCTACCATCGCCTTCTGTACAGAGATTTATCACTCACCTATTGATCCTCAATAAATGTGCAATTAAAGGTTATTTCCTCCATCTCTGCTTTTGAAGCGAAACCTTCAGGAATGGGAAGGAAGGGGTCTGTGGGCTCATTCCTCACGAGGCTGGGGGGCGAGGGACTGTCTCATGGACAAAGGTACCATTGAGGTAATTGATAAATGTGTTCATCTGAGGATGAGCTCTTCACTCTGTATTCTGTGAATCAGAGCAGGAGCTGGGTACTCACAAATATGGGAGCATCTCCAGAGTACTCTCTTGTGGCCTTTTAAATATTTTATAAATTCAAACTCAATGACTGAGTTTTTTGTTTGATTGTTTTCTAATGGATATGGCACTGTAATTTATGCTCAGAAAATTTCAATATGAGTTACCCAATGATTGAAGTAAATATGCACTACATGCTAGGCCCAGTTTTGCCATGATTTTCACCAGGAAATGATGCCTAATATCATTTACTCCAGGTTAAATTAATTCTGGATCACCCAATGCTAAAGAACTAACATTGTGCAATTAAATTTACAGCTAGTTGAATATTGATCAAAAGGTGACAGGCATTCTTTCCCAACTAAATTCTGGTGGCACTCCGCAGGTAGCAGCATCAGATCAGGACAAGGCTGCTGGTGTGACTCATGGACAGGTATCGCCAAGGTAACTGTGTGGAGAGGGAGCAGATTGTGTCCCAGGTAACATTTTATCCCCAGATTGTGACTGATAGGTTTGCTTGATACAGTAACTGTTAGGATTAGATAAACAGTCACATCTCAGGAGAAACTAACCTGGGTCTAAAGGTAAATGGTTGCCTGTGGATCAGGAGCACAGAAGGGAACGAGTTGGGGCAGCCTTACTAACCCAGAGCACAAGCAACATACATAGGAACATGAGAGGCTTGATTCCCGTTCTGAGTCCTTCAGATGCTCACAGTTACGTCTACTTCTCGCAGCATTTTGTGACATGATCCTGCCTGCACTAGCACTTCAAAGCTGAACATTTCCCCTCACTAAATAACTCACAAGAAAATCAATACAAGGCTAAGAACACCTGATTTTATTAAGTTTTACAATTTGTATTGTATTTTGTGTTGCATGTTCATTATGGTAGTTAGTCACATAGCGGGGTGGTAAAAGCGAAGGGAATAAGTTACACATCCTCATTTTTTTCAGGGCATTTTGGATCTGGGGACCACTGGGTGTCATATCTTTTGTTAACCACTTAATTGCATCACTTCAAGATGGTATGTTTGGCTAATTGCTAATAAAGGATGGAATACAGTCCTTCAATTTTGTAGAACATTACTATTGGATTGATCAGAAGGCATGTCATACAAGGATAACAACCTGTTCTAGACTGCCAGCAGTGGCATTGGTTTGTTAGAATAGGTGTTACAATCATATCACAGTAAGTTAACACTGACGAATAAGCAATGTTGAATTCCATTTTTACACCTCTACCGAATACTCCATGTCTTACGGAAAACAGTACAGTCAGTGTTTCAGCCCGCTGTCTGGGCCTGGCCTGCTGAGTTCCTCCAGCATTGTGTGTGTGATGCTTGGATTTCCGGCAAGTGTAGATTTCCTCTTGTTTGTGACTCCATGTCTTATGCCACCTTCCCATGCAGTAGCAGGAGATACAACACCTCTTCCCTTTCCACCCAAACACTCCTTCAGGGTGAAGCAGCGATTGACCTACACCTGCGCACTGTTTAATTGTTTACTTTGCTTTGGTGAAACCAAATGCAGATTGGGCAAATGCTTTGCAGAGCACCTGTGTTCAGTCTGCAAGGGCAGCCCAGAGCTTCCTCTTGCCTGTCATTTTAACTCTTCAACCTGTCTCACTCTTACTTGGTCATAAGACCATAAGACATAGGAGCAGAATTTGGCCATTTGACCCACTGAGTCTGTCTGGCCATTCCATCATGGCTGATTAATTATCCATCTCAACGTCATTCTCTTGCCTTCTCCCTGTAACTTTTGATGCCTCATATGTTAACGCTTTCCTTCACGGGATCATTCTCATAAACAGATAGGAACAGGCTTATCTGTCTGTTGCCTTCTGCATTGCTATAATGGGCCCCTAAAACAGCTCATTTCCCGCCTGGGCATAACAACCTTCGGGACTCAGATACCTTAATCCAACTTCAGGTAGCTTGTTGTTTACTATTTGGCTTGGAATAGACCAGGATAACTCACTGTGATATGGACTAAGTTATTCACTCTCTATTAGTTCACACTGCCTGTCCCACAGCTCTGAATTTCATATCTCTTACATTACTTACTGCTGTCACTCTCCAACTACTCCCATTTCCCTACCCCGCTAATGTACTGGGGTCTGGCACAGTGTCCTGAGGGAAGCCATAGAAATGAACTACATGCTAGAGAGCTAGGTCTGTTGTCTCAGTGGCTGATCGAAGTTTGGGGAGGGGAATGAATTGAGCTGCCTTGGAGAACTGGACCACCACTGTCACGATCACCATGGCCCTATCAAAAGGTGGCAAACCCGTGATGAAATCCATGGAAATATGGGACCACAGGCGTCAAAGGACCGGTAAGGGCTGCAGGAGCCCAGAGGGTCATTGGGTGGAGGAACTAGACTCTGCATATTGAATCTGTGATCATAGTGGGCCTCCAGAACTGGCACTGTAGAAAACCCAGAGCGTGTCGTGAGCCTGGATGGCCAGAAAGGAGTGAGGAGTGGGCCTTCAGAAGTGCCTCAGAGACACGGCTGCAGGTACCTACACGTGACTCTCACGAGTGTCAGCCAGAGTAGGTTTGCGTTATAGGGCCTGGCAGATTTAGTTCTCAAAATCCTACATGATCGGGGCAAGGATCTGACAGGATGGTATGATAGGCTGAGGGTTGATTTCCATTTCGGCTGGGTTGAACTATTGTGATAGGGCATCCACCTTCGTGTCCTTGGAGTTGGGTCGGTAGGAGATGGTGAAGTTGAATTGCTCGAAGAAGAGGGACATGGGTTGAGTTGGTGGATCTACTGTATGAATATGAGGTTCTGATGACAGTTCAGATGAGGAAGGGCTTGGTGTTTCCCATCAGCCAATGTCTCCACTCCACCAAGGCCCACTCTCCCTGTCTAAATGTTCCCTCTAAGGCGTGCACATGTGCACGCACAGACATCTTCTGATACTAGTGCACAAAGGAATTTAACCTGTGCACAAAAGATTGTCACTCTCTACCTTGTTGGCATATTAAGCATATTTCATGATCGTACACAATCACATTTTCTTTTCCGGTTTCTGAGGCGGATGATGTTGGCAACATGGAGTTTGTGATGATTTGTCTGCAGGTTTTAGAACTGGCTTATTTATACTGTTTTTATAGAAGATATTATTGGTTCACCATGTTGACTTCCAAAGAAACAAAGAACATGAAGCACAAAATAGCTCCTGGTTCATTTAAAGCAGAATGGCTTAATGAAACAGTAGAAACTGGTACACTGAAAGCTCATGAGGTCAGGAACATGCAGCTATGAGAAATATTAATGTACAATACAGAAACTGGTGTTATCTCTGTGTGTATTGCTGCAGTGCAAAAGTTGCTGGAGAATTTGCAAGTGGGAAGAAGTGGACTGATAAAGCATCATTTAGCAAGCAAGTCACATATGAACGTTGTGCAAAAGCTCTGGTGAGAAAATTCTTCATTACCCGATACAGCTTTTTTTTTGCCCATTTCAAATAACTTTAATAGCAGGAAAAGATTGATATTATTACATGCTGTCATATAGAATATGAGAAATAAGACTAATTGGTGTGTATTATTTAATTTCTTTTAAACAAAGAACAACAAACTGGACTTGGTAGTTTATTATCTTTAGAATAGCTTCAAGTTTACTTCCACTTACTTCAGTGTGTACATGTTGTTGTCACTAGGCAAAAAATTGCACAGCACAAGATTTTTGTGCACACTAGTCATTACAAATTGGAGGGAACATTGCCCTGTCTCCTACTCCATCATGGTTTTATGTGAAGTTGAATTTGCACGAGAAGGAGGCATAAGGGTGTGCCTTCCCATCCTGTCCTTGATGAGAGAGGATGGCCCTGGCACTCACGTTAGATGTATCCACCTCTACCACAAAAGGTCCAGAAGGGTTCAGATGGTGGAGATTGGCAGTGGTGGTGAAGCATCTCTTGAGATCTTTGAAAGCATAGGCCTTGGCAGCAGACCAGGTTGTCCGTGAGACAGGTGGCTTAATGAGGGAGGTGAGAGGAGTGGTGGTTTGGTTCTAGTTTATGACAAATGGGCGGTAGAAGCTGAAGAAGCCGAATAAGCACTGTAGTTGTTTGCGAGAGTGGGGTCGGGGCCATTCAAAGGTGACACGCATTTTCTCTGGGCCCATGGTTATGCCTTGGGGTGAAAGGACGGAACTCAGGAAGGAAATGTAGAACTGGCATTTTTCAAAATGCAGTGCAGTTGGTTTTCAAAGAGACATTGAAAAACTTAACAGACATGAGAGACCTGGTCTTGTGCAGTCTTTGCAGAAAATGAGGATGTTGTTAAGGTAGATGAACACATACTTGTGTAGCATGTCTCAGAAGATCTCATTAACGGAAGTTTGGCAAATGGCTGGACTGTTGGAATGTCCAAAGCATTACCAAGTATTCGTAGTGGTCAGTTGGTGTTATGAATGGCATTTTCCACTCATCCCCCGGTGGATGCAGACTAGGTTGTATGCATCCTGTAGATTCAGTTTGGTGAAGATTTGGGCCCTGCGGAGTATTTCCAATGCATTAAAAGGAGAGGGTACCGGTTCTTAATGATGATTTTGTTAAGTCTACGGTAGTCAATGCGAGGACAACAATCCCATCTTTCTTTTTGACAAAGAAGAATCCTGCACCGTCTAGGAATTGGCATGGTCAAATGAAGCATGCTGTAGCACTTCGGTGATGTAGTCATACATGGTTTAGGCCTCAGGAGGGGACAGGGAGAACAGATGGTCTCAGAGAGGGTGGTTCCTGGGAGGAGGTCAATCATGCACTCTGGTGGTCTGCCAGGAGGCTAGATGCTGGCTTCACTTTTACTGAAGGTGATGGTTAAGTCATGGGATTCCTGTGGGAGTTCGGTGAGGTCAAGGGTTTCCTCCGTTTCCACAGATTTACGGGGTAAAGTTTGCTGAGCTTGCTGGCAGGTGGGTCCCCAACTCAGCAGTGAGCTGAATAACCAGGTGAAGTGAGGGGTCTGGGGTGACCTAAAATGAGAGGAGTTGTTGGGTGAGTCGATCAGGAGTAATGCTCGTGAGCTTACACTAGGTGCACTGTCTGACCAGTCCAGGCCCCAGTGAACATCTGTCAATGGCCGTGATGCAGAAGGGGTGAGAGACAGGCTCAGTGGGGAGCCCAAGTTGCACACACAGCATCTGCTGAAGAAAGTTGCCTGCCATCCAGGGTCCACTGTCTGTGTAGAGTTCTCAGGGTGTGGAGGAATGCAGAGAGAGTGAGTCGGGCTGGGGGGAGCTTACCAGATAGGAATCACCTTGTCTCTACCTGGTGCTGCCATTTTCCTGGATTCAGTGGGCCTCTGAGGCATGGGAGATCGGGTGCTTCACAGAAAACTCACAAGTTGTTTCTCCACCAACATCCACACTCCTGGGGTGTTAAGGGAGCTCTCCCAAACTGACTAGGTTCCAGAAGCATTGATGGTGAGGGTCTGTAGCCTGAAGTAGTTCTGGGAATGGAACTGGGGTTCTGGCTGATGATCTGGAGGATTGTTCCATAAGAGGAGTAAAGGTGATGAGGTCAGTGGGCATCTCTTGGGTAGACAGCTCATCTTTTAAGGCCATGATGGCAATGGCCCACAGAGCTTCCTCTTTCTGGCCATACTCCGCCACAAGGGTCCTGAATTCTGTGGTGTAATCTAGCACCAAGCATGAGCCTTGAAGTAGGCAAAATATCTGATCTGCTGCCTCCCTTTGAAAACCCAATGCACCTCAGCAGTGAAATTCACATATCCATTGCAAAGGGGGCAATATTGTCCCAGTTAGTGGCAGTCTAGGTCAGAGCTCACCCTGTCCGTAGAGAAATGATGGAGGCAATTTTGATTTGGTACGTAAAATACAGAGCTGATTGGATCTCGAAGTGAAAGCTAAGAGCAATTAGTTGAGACTGGCTTCTTTGATGAGTGAACAAGGATTGTGGATGAAAGATGGGTTTAGATATGCTGCAGGTGATGAGCTGGAAACGGGTGGTAAGTGACTCCTCTTAACTGGGTGAAGACTGGAAAGTGCCTGCCTGTGCAATCTGCCTTGCCTTTGCCTGAGCTACACTTTTTTAATTTCCATGTTTCAATGCAATATTAATGTTAGGGACAGGAAGTTGTGGCATTGAGCTGAGGATCCAGCATCATATTTGGGCACTGGAATCTGGAACTCTGAGGGAGAGGGTTGTATGCTGAGGAGTTGCTGAATTGAGACAGAGCGTTGGCTGAGAGTGGCAAGCAGATGGTCAGTGATTTCCTACTGCTTCTGGATCATGTGTTTATGTTAATGGATAAGGTTTTTTAGGCAAGCAAACTCTAATGGGTCAATTGCTGGTTTACTCATCCTGTCAGGAGATGTAGAGGAGGCTTAACCGAAAGACAGAGGAGTGGAGTGACAACTTTTATAATAAACTGCAAAGTAATGAGCCACAAGGGGCCACAAAACAAAAGAGAACAGGTACTAAACACCATGAGCAACAAGGTAAATCAAGCCTAGAAACAATTGGTTGAGGTTGGCTTCTACGATGAGTGAACAAGGATTGTGACTGAGAACTGGGTTTAAATAGGCTGCAGGTGACGAGCTGGAAACAAGTGACAAATGACTCCTGTTGACGGAGTGGAGACTGGAAAGTGCCTGCCTGTGCAAGCCTGACACAGTCATGAATTATACCCTCCATATTAACATTCTTTGGTCAGTGCAAAACTGCGATTCTAGTACGTAACTCAGATAAGCAATACAGTTTCTGAGTTGCCTCCTTTTCCCTTACAAACCGTCAGAAAATTATTTTCCAGGCATTGATTGTAAATGAATAATTAGTGGCCAGGACAGTTTTTTGTTGAAGAAATCACCTGCTCTAGAATTATGGTTTTGTTTACTTCCCTCTCTCAAAGGGTCACTTGTCAGCAGGCTGAGGGATATGCACCTTGGGAGGAGAGGGTTCGTATGACTTTGGTGTGGACCAGTATCCTGGGTTTTCGGGGAGAGCAGGGAAAGATATTGCTCAGCAGGAAGCAGGTGAGGCAGCCTCCCATTTGAAATCCTCTCTCCGTTTCTCACCTGACTTTTTACAGGTGAAGGGATGGAGGGTCCTGGTGTGGAAAAAATTCCTTTATTTTGCCTCAAACTGCAGATCACCCCAAACAATCTGCTGCAGTGTGGCAGTACACAGTTTCTTATCACCACCTTGTTCTCAATGGCTGTATAGATTTTTGTAGTGATGCTTTGAGAGTCCAGCTTACCATAGATGGGAGGACCCGGACTCAGAACAAGTAGTGACAGGACTGTGGTAGTATGGAGCCTTTGGGACTTGGTTCCACTTTCCATCACCTGCTGACTTAACAGTGCACATTAATAATGCAGCTCATTCTTCCATCTGCCTTGCCTTTGCCTGAGCTACACTCTTTTAATTTCCATGTTTCAGTGCAATATTAATGTTAGAGCTTTATTAGACTGAGCTTATGTTAAAATCAATCTGGTGGTGAATCCCAACTTACAAAGCAGTCATCACTGGAAACTGATGAGTGCGTCCTTTAGGAGAGCGAAGAGCTCCAGATGCTTTAATGACAGCTGAAATGTTTTTACCCTGTGTAAATGATAATCATGAATTATCAGATGCACAGCTTGCAAAAAGAATAGCTACGGCACATCATTGCAGCATCATAATTTATGTCAAGCTTAAAGCAAATGTGAATGCCTTCAAGAAATTCAGAAGCTGAGGGGAGAAATTAGACAGGGAGGACCTCCCTCCTCTCAATTAATCAAATCAGTGCCTTTTCTGCATTTTTTTTTGGATAGTCAAGGGGAAAGTTAATTGTTTTGTTTAAGGAGTGTTTCAAATTGCCTTTAATGACATCTCATGTCACAACGTCTATAATGTCTGAGAGGGCTTACAGCAAATACTCTTGTATTTATGATACAATTAGTCAAGAATCTGTCCTCTTCTTATTTCTAAAATCTTTTTTATGCATGACAATGCATACACTAATCAGCCTCTATTCAACTACGGAATGGGAATTATCTAGTCAGTTCTCATGAAGCGGTTTCACCCTGGTTTGTTGAGCTCAAGAATTCTATTGAGATCTTTCAGTACCTGCACTAGGATGACACAAAAATCCTTGTGTAGACAGTGGAAGGACACCACCTCCCATATTACCAGTCCTCCTGCACTGTCAGCCCCCTCCCGTCCCATCACCAGAAGAACCTGCACATTGATTTTCTTAGCTTCCACAGTGGATGTAAGTCATCCTCAATTGTGAGAGGCTGCTTAAGAACTAGACAACCACTGGGTCCAGGGACAAGGACGTCTCAAACTCTTTCAAGGTATATGTAACTTGATCACATAGATGCACAATGATAAAGGACAGAAGCACATGAACAAAATGCTCAAAGTTCAAAGCACATTTATTATCAAAATATATATACATTATACAACCTTGAGATCCGTCTCCTTACGGACAGCCACAAAGACACCCCAAAAAACACATTTATAAAAATCGTCAAACGTCCAATGTGCAGAAAAATAATTAAATTTTGCAAACGATAAAAGGAAGCAAATAACGTAGACAGCTGAGTTCCACGGAAGAGAGTATGTCCACTGACATGTAGCCACAGCTTCAGTTTAGCACAGAGCCGAGTGAACATCACGGAGCAGGAGCCAATCCGGCCCGTCCCTCGCCTCTGGCCCTAACATCCTGTCCTTTTCGATCTGGCCTGGTTCTTAAATCATCCAAACATCAGGTTCAGTTGCTTTGATATTGACCCCTACGCCTCGAATCAACCTGTACCCGACATTTCCAATTCGGCCTGACACTTAAATCAATCGAATCTCATGTCTTCCCTCACTCTCAGGGACGGGCTGTGCTTGCGTTGGCTCTGCCTCACCTCGGGTCTGCCGCATCGAATCACCTCCACGTCCAAAGGGTTATTGTTTGTGATCATTGTTTACCCAAAATGTGTCCAGTCCTGCTGAAAGGTTTCGGCCCAAAACGTCAACTGTACTCTTTTCCATAGGTGCTGCCTGGGCTGATCAGTTCCTCCACCATTTTGTGTGTGTTGCTCGGATTTCTGGCATCTGCAGATTTTCTCACGTTTGTGATTAGTAAAGTATTTAGCTATTTCCTTTCTCTTGTTCGCTGCCGATAAGTAGTTGCTGAACCTCACCAGCGCCACCCTAAAGCAGAAGCATGAGCAGCCAGGTACATTCGAAGTTCTGTGGGAAGGAAGCACGGCAGTGATCGGCTGGGGCTGGCTTTGGCCTGCCCTCCTGTGCATTCTGGGGCTGAGGGTGAAGGGACAGTCGTGGTGCCCATGAACAGAAAGCACGACTGAGGCCCAACCTTCACAATCTGTCAACGTCCCCAAGATTTTGCAAAATTTTTATGTGTCAGTTAAAAACTATTACAATGACTGAAAATAATTTCACAATTCAATGTGAAATTGTTAAAAATAAATTTAACAATATCAAAGTTCAAAGTACATTTATTATCAAATATTTAAACCATACAACCTTGAGATTTGTTTGCTTACAGGCTGCCATAAAGAATCCTGAAAGAACCCCATAGAATAAAGTAAGACCAACACCCGATGTGCAGAGAAAGGGAAAAATAACACAAATCGTACAAACAATAAAAGCAAGCAACAGCATTCTGAACTAAACCAAGTCCTTAGATCCAAACCCCACAACAGTCCGGACTAGGCCCGGGCTTCGGTATCAGTTCATCATATTAGCGGACATGGAGCACAGCAGCCAGGGCAGTCTTCGTAGCCTCAGTGCTACGGAGAGAGGAGTGAACGTTGCAGAAGACTGAGCAAAGTCGGCTCTCACCTTCGATCCCGACACCTTGCCTTTCCAGTCTATCTGGGCAGGCGCTCAAGTTGTCCAAACAACATATCGTACCTCACACTAGGGCCCGGGCACCGCTACAGAGAAAGGCTCTGGGCCTAGACCACACCGACCAGCGACTCGCTCCTGGCCCAGATTTCGCTGCCCAGCCTAAAGCCACTCTGAATTTCTCTAAACTGGCTCGGCACCCAGAGTGATCTAACCATGCTCCCGCGACAGTTATACGGGCATTGAAACTCGACTCCTCCTCTCCGAAATGGTCACTCCGTCTGCGTCAATTCTGCAACTTACCAGCGTGGGTTATTCCTCAAATTTGCTTCACCTTCGCTCAAACTCTTCATTGTTTGCTATGATAATTTACCACAACTTACTTCAGGGAAAGGTGTTATTAGTAATGTTTCTAGTCAACTTCTTGCTTTTTGAACTACCAGTGAGTGTCAAACTCATTCGGTGGCATCATTTTAAACTGGAAGGTCGTTAATTTAAACAATAAATCAAAATTATTTAAAAATTTTAATTAAATAGTTTAATAATGAATAGTTGAAGCTTGATTGTATCCAATGACAGTTTTGAAACCACTGCGGGAGATATTTTAAAGTGGAGAAGCTGTTGCACTGGGGGCAGTTCCACTGTCTCGAAATTAGAAGTGTATTTCCATTGGTATGAATGTTTGAACAACTGGGATCTTCCTTGGTTGCAGTGGATGATCCTGGCATCTTCTGTGCCTTGTCATGCCCTTCACTCTCCACGAAGCGTTGCAGAATTGCTGTGCTGGCCGTTAGATCTGTCCAATCTGCCTGAGCTGACTTTGCATGTTGGGGCAGGCATGTCCCATCTCACCGGGCATGAGGCCTGGTGGCTGCCCTGGCCTGGTTTATCCCGCCTGTCGAAGTGGTGTACTGGGATGTGGCCACTGTCACACATAGACAGCTGCTTGGAGCCACAGCGAGAGCTGAAAATCCAGTGGGGACCAAAGATGAGTGAGCTGCCCCAGAATGGACATGACAGGCCCTTCACCAGAGGTGCTACCCCCTCCCCGTACACCACATACTTGCTAACAGTAATTGTTAATTGGTAATTAATTAAATCAATAGCAAGCAATAAATTTCTCTTCCAAATGGGGATTCTGAATCTATGCCAAGTCCAACTAGGATAGAATGCAAGAGATGGTTTCCTCATGAAATGCTCAGAAATCCCTAAATGACAAGGCTCAGCGATAAGTAGATCAAGTGGCAGAACCAAAACACTTCCAAGATTTATGGTGGTGGGTGTGTTCTCTTCACTATGTATTTGAACACTGTGCCCACCAAGGCCAGCATGAGCAATCCCAGAACCACCCACCTACACAATGCAGCAGCCAATTCAGCCATCAACTAGCACATCTTTGTAACCTGTAGGGAAATTGGAGAATATACACAGTCCACCCAGGTAGCACCTGCCATCAGGATTGAGTTAGGGTCTCTGCAACCGTGAGAGAGCATCTCTACCAATGCATCACTCTGGTACGTACCCAGCATACTGGAGCAGGACTAACTGTAGTCGGGTGTATCTCTGGAGAGGGTGTCACTCCAACACCAAGCTAACCATTCTGAAGAACAGCTAGAATCATCTCAGCAAATTTGGCATTTTCTAACCTCCAACATAATCAAAATTAAGCAAAAAACTGCTCAAAGCAAACTAAAAGAAAACTTCTAATGCTGTAATAACTTATGCTGGTTAATTACCACAGTGTCTTGGAGCATAACATAAAAACCCTGGAGACTCCTGAGCAAACCTAAAGGCATTACCAGACTAGAGTCACATGTCACACAGACTGGACAATTTTGTCTGAGTTTCCTCCCCCAGGACACGTAGGAAACACCATCAGAAGCCAGAAGCAGGAAAACAGACCATAACGTGTTTTAAATTTAGCATTAAATCCTTCTCTTCCTCTCAGACCCACAAAATTCTCCTTTTCCAAGAGGAAGCTAGTTGCAAGTTTAGCAGGAGAATAACAGTTCAGTGGTCAACCTTTCTGATATTAGCTTCTTATTTAGTTCAATGTCATGAACTGAATTACATTGGTCAGACTATTATGTGACATATCTTGGTCTGGTATCCCAATTCGAATGTGCAGGAACATAAGCTGCAGAATGTAGTGGACTTAACCCCAAATCATCATGGGCACATCCCTCCCCACCTTCAAAGGTATTGAGATGAGGCAGTGCCTGAAGAAAGCAGCATCTGTCAAAGATCCCCACGGTCTGGGCCATGTCACCCTTCCTACAGCTTCAGGACCACTTATTTCTCCACAGCCATTTGGTTCTTGAACCAACCTGCACAGCCTTAATCATTACTTCAGTGTAGCATTACTATGACCACTTTGTACTAAAATGGATTTTTTAAAAAAGTCCTAGTTATAAAGTTTTAGAGTCCTACAGCATAGAAACAGGTGCTTATCCCACAGGGTCTGTGCCAGCCTGTTTCTCTGCCTAACCCACAAACCTGAACCCAGGCTCTAATTGTGCACTTTCTTATATAATTTATATTTAATTTCAGTTTCTCCTATGAATGTTATGTATCCAATGTTTTGTGTCTCTGGTGTTCTGGCAAGTTTTTCATTGTACCCATGCAGACATATATTTGCATATGACAAACTCAACTTTGTATAGATTGATCACCCAGTAACATCTCACCGTTTACCCCATCCTGCACTCTCCTCTCAGAGTCACCTCTCACCCATCCTGCTCTCCTTTCACCCAAACTGCCCATCTCTCATCTCATCCTTTGCTTTGTAACCCCATTCTGTTCTCACCTCTGGACTCAAATGCTCTCACTTTCCATTATACCCTCTCTTGTCCAAGCTACCTTTCGGCCTCAGATTGTTAAATCACAACTTATACTTTCAAGTCTTTTTTCTAATTAACCCCAGAAAACTGCCATTCCCTTCCTTAGACTTTTCTCCTCCTGAAACATACAGGCCCCTCACACCCCTACCTGGTGATTTATGAAACCTGCAGACCCCTCACACCCATATCTGGTGACTTATGAAACCTGATATCTGGTGACCTATGAACTTTATTTCTTGCTTTGCCCTGCCATCTCAAAGATTTAATAGAGGCATCCAGCACAGAAACAGACCATTCAGCTCATTGTCCGATGTGCCTCAAAAACACATGTATGCCAGTCCTACATATTCTCCCCACATTCCCCACAGCATCCCATCAAATTCCACCAGCACATTAGGGGCAACACTGTCAACCATTTAGGGGTAAATTCTCTAAGTGAGAATATGTAAACTCTGCACAGACATGAGCTGAGGTGGAATTGAACCCACATCAGTGGACTTGAATCAGCACTGCTGAAGTTATATGACTGTCCCATCTCTGGCCACTTTAGTTATCGTTAACTCCACTCCCTTTGTTTTTTAAGTATTTCCTCGAACCATTAAAAATAAACACTGTACATTTGGTTTGGACTTCGGAGGTGATAAGGAAGGTACACAAATCCTGGGCACTATCTTGTAACAAAAATACAATCAATAATTAAAGGGAGAGCAGATCTTCGACAGCCTTTCGATACCTACAAGAGTACGCAGAGTCAGACAACACTGATGGCTATATTGCAGGCTTTACATCTGTTTAAATTTATTGGACAAGGAACTTTGCATCATAATTAACTGCAGATTATTCCTGAACAAATCTGCAATAACAATTATTATAACAGTTAATCCTCTGGCATCAAAACCATCATACATCAAGATCAGAGGGTGTCCCAACAGCTGCCGTGATTCCACATCAGTGACATGATGAGGCTTAACAGTTGGTATTGACATCAAGAGGAATCCTTGGCACAGACATGGACTGAAATCTGAATGAGAAATTAACATGGAATGAATGCAACACATGGATTATGAAGTGAAGTTGGGATTGGAGAGACAGAGAGAGAGAGGGAGAGAGAGAGAGAGAGAGAGAGAGAGAGAGAGGTACAGCACAGAAACATGCCCTTCAGCCCATCAAGCCCATGCCTACTCCCAATGACATGCACCTGGACCATGGCCCTCTACACCCTTATCATCCATGTAGCTATCCAAACCTCCCAAACGTTGAAACTAAGCTTTCATATGCCACTTGCACTGGTAGCTCGTTCCGCACTCTCAAAACCCTCTGAGTGACGGGGTTCCTCCTCATGTTCCCTTTTCACCCCTAGCCCATGACCTCTGGTTGTAGTCCCACCCTACCTCAGTGGAAAAAGCCTGCTTACATTTACCCTATCTGTACCCCTCATAATTTTGCATACTTCTACCAAATCTCCTCTCTCTCT
Source organism: Mobula hypostoma (assembly GCF_963921235.1). NCBI lineage: Eukaryota > Metazoa > Chordata > Chondrichthyes > Myliobatiformes > Myliobatidae > Mobula > Mobula hypostoma. Next base: position 91,300,059 of record NC_086105.1, on the reverse strand, counting down.
CTCGAGAGAGAGAATCGACAGTGAAGAGGTTAGAGACTCCTTTGCGACCTCACCCAACCGTGCTTTATAGCACTGTGGGTTCAGTTCTGAGCACTGTGGTGTCTACATGTTCTCCCTGAGACTGTGTGGCTTTGTCCCACTGCTTTGGTTTCCTCCCATCTCCTAAAGACCATGGGTTGATTGGTTGGCTAACCACTGTAAATTGCCTCCAGTGTATAGGTGAATGGGAACATGGGGAGAATAAATTAAATAAAGATAGGATTGGTGTAATTAATGGGTCCTGATGGTCAGCACAGACTTGATGGGTTGAAAAGCACGTTTCCATGCTGTGCAAGTCCATGATGGTTGACTTTTACACAGCTAAGGCATGACAGGGGCAGATTCTTATCGAGAGGGTTGAATAAGAGACAACATTGAATAGATTCTTTTCATCCTGACGGTCACTGGGTGATGGAGTCATAATAATACAACACAGAAACAGACCCTTTCACCTAGCTCATTCACACTGACTGAGATGATCCCATGTTCCTGCTTTTGGCCCCTGTCCTCTCAACCCGTCCTAGCCACGTACCTGTTCAACTGTCTTTTAAATGCTGTCTCAACCACTTCATCAGGGAATCCATTCCATAGTTGCACCAGCCCTATGTATAGAAACATAGAAACATAGAAAATAGGTGCAGGAGTAGGCCATTCGGCCCTTCGAGCCTGCACCGCCATTTATTATGATCATGTCTGATCATCCAACTCAGAACCCAGCCTTCCCTCCATACCCCCTGACCCCTGTAGCCACAAGGGCCATATCTAACTTCCTTTTAAACATAGCTAATGAACTGGCCTCAACAGTTTGCTGTGGCAGAGAATTCCACAGATTCACCACTCTCTGTGTGAAGAAGTTTTTCCTAACCTCGGTCCTAAAAGGCTTCCCCTCTATCCTCAAACTGTGACCCCTCGTTCTAGACCTCCCCAACATCGGGAACAATCTTCCTGCATCTAGCCTGTCCAATCCCTTTAGGATCTTATACGTTTCAATCAGATCCCCCCTCAATCTTCTAAATTCCAACGAGTACAAGCCCAGTTCATCCAGTCTTTCTTCATATGAAAGACCTGCCATCCCAGGAATCAATCTGGTGAACCTTCTTTGTACTCCCTCTATGGCAAAGATGTCTTTCCTCAGATTAGGGGACCAAAACTGCACACAATACTCCAGGTGTGGTCTCACCAAGGCCTTGTACAACTGCAGTAGTACCTCCCTGCTCCTGTACTCGAATCCTCTCGCTATAAATGCCAGCATACCGTTCGCCTTTTTCACCGCCTGCTGTACCTGCATGCCCACTTTCAATGACTGGTGTATAATGACACCCAGGTCTCGTTGCACCTCCCCTTTTCCTAATCGGCCACCATTCAGATAATAATCTGTTTTCCTATTTTTGCCACCAAAGTGGATAACTTCACATTTATCCACATTAAATTGCATCTGCCATGAGTTTGCCCACTCACCCAACCTATCCAAGTCACCCTGCATCCTCTTAGCATCCTCCTCACTGCTAACACTGCCACCCAGCTTCGTGTCATCCGCAAACTTGGAGATGCTGCATTTAATTCCCTCATCCAAGTCATTAATATATATTGTAAACAACTGGGGTCCCAGCACTGAGCCTTGCGGTACCCCACTAGTCACCGCCTGCCATTCTGAAAAGGTCCCGTTTATTCCCACTCTTTGCTTCCTGTCTGCTAACCAATTCTCCACCCACACCAATACCTTACCCCCAATACCGTGTGCTTTAAGTTTGCACACTAATCTCCTATGTGGGACCTTGTCAAAAGCCTTTTGAAAATCCAAATATACCACATCCACTGGTTCTCCCCTATCCACTCTACTAGTTACATCCTCAAAAAATTCTATGAGATTCGTCAGACATGATTTTCCTTTCACAAATCCATGCTGACTTTGTCCGATCATTTCACCGCTTTCCAAATGTGCTGTTATCACATCCTTGATAACTGACTCCAGCAGTTTCCCCACCACCGACGTTAGGCTAACCGGCCTATAATTCCCCGGTTTCTCTCTCCCTCCTTTTTTAAAAAGTGGGGTTACATTAGCCACCCTCCAATCCTCAGGAACTAGTCCAGAATCTAACGAGTTTTGAAAAATTATCACTAATGCATCCACTATTTCTTGGGCCACTTCCTTAAGCACTCTGGGATGCAGACCATCTGGCCCTGGGGATTTATCTGCCTTCAATCCCTTCAATTTACCTAACACCACTTCCCTACTAACATGTATTTCGCTCAGTTCCTCCATCTCACTGGACCCTCTGTCCCTTACTATTTCTGGAAGATTATTTATGTCCTCCTTAGTGAAGACAGAACCAAAGTAATTATTCAATTGGTCTGCCATGTCCTTGCTCCCCATAATCAATTCACCTGTTTCTGTTTGCAGGGGACCTACATTTGTCTTTATCAGTCTTTTCCTTTTTACATATCTATAAAAGCTTTTACAGTCCGTTTTTATGTTCTCTGCCAGTTTTCTCTCATAATCTTTTTTCCCCTTCCTAATTAAGCCCTTTGTCCTCCTCTGCTGAACTCTGAATTTCTCCCAGTCCTCAGGTGAGCCACTTTCTCTGGCTAATTTGTATGCTACTTCTTTGGAATTGATACTATCCCTAATTTCTCTTGTCAGCCACGGGTGCACTACCTTCCTTGATTTATTCTTTTGCCAAACTGGGATGAACAATTGTTGTAGTTCATCCATGCAACCTTTAAATGCCTGCCATTGCATATCCACCGTCAATCCTTGAAGTGTCATTTGCCAGTCTATCTTAGCTAATTCATGTCTCATACCTTCAAAGTTACCCCTCTTTAAGTTCAGAACCTTTGTTTCTGAATTAACTACGTCACTCTCCATGTTAATGAAGAATTCCACCATATTATGGTCACTCTTACCCAAGGGGCCTCTCACGACAAGATCGCTAATTAACCCTTCCTCATTGCTCAAAACCCAGTCCAGAATAGCCTGCTCTCTAGTCGGTTCCTCGACATGTTGGTTCAAAAAACCATCCCGCATACATTCCAAGAAATCCTCTTCCTCAGCACCTTTACCAATTTGGTTCACCCAGTCTACATGTAGATTGAAGTCACCCATTATAACTGCTGTTCCTTTATTGCACACATTTCTAATTTCCTGTTTAATACCATCTCCGACCTCACTACTACTGTTAGGTGGCCTGTACACAACTCCCACCAGCGTCTTCTGCCCCTTAGTGTTACGCAGCTCTACCCATATCGATTCCACATCTTCCCGGCTTATGTCCTTCCTTTCTATTGCGTTAATCTCTTTTTTAACCAGCAACGCCACCCCACCTCCCCTTCCTTCGTGTCTATCCCTCCTGAATATTGAATATCCCTGAACGTTGAGCTCCCATCCCTGGTCACCCTGGAGCCATGTCTCTGTGATCCCAACTATATCATAATCATTAATAACAATCTGCACTTTCAATTCATCCACCTTATTACGAATGCTCCTTGCATTGACACATAAAGCCTTCAGGCACTCTTTTACAACTCTCTTAGCCCTTTTTAATGCTTGCCCTGGATTTGTCGGCCTGCCACTTTTACTTTTCCCCTTTGTACTTTTTGCTTCTACGCTCACTTTACACCCCTCTGTCTCTCTGCACTGGTTCCCATCCCTCTGTTGTGAACTAACCTCCTCACACCTAGCCGCTTTAATTTGATTCCCACCCCCCAACCATTCTAGTTTAAAGTCACCTCAGTAGCCCCCGCTAATCTCCCTGCCAGGATATTGGTCCCCCGAGGATTTAAGTGTAACCCGTCCTTTTTGTACAGGTCACACCTGCGCCAAAAGAGGTCCCAATGAAGATGTTGCCCTCAGATTCTCTTTAAATCTTTCCCCCTCTAGTTTTAGATTTCTTTTTCCTGTGAGAAAGACCCTGCATTCCTCCTATCGATAACTGTCACCATTTATTTTATACACAGCTATCCGGGTCACCCCTCAACCTCTCAGCCACGGGGTTGTGGGATACAGTGTTGCAGCAGGCAGCCAAACCTGAGTCCCTGCTGATCGTCCTGCACCTACCCAAATTGCATTGAATTCTTGCCTTAAATTAAAGAATAATCTGTTTGGAAATTCCCCAATCAACAAAACATAGATGAACTGGTCTATCTGCTTGTTCCTTATTTTGAACTTTCCTGACCTTGGATGTTGAGCAGTCTGTGCGAGGAGGAAAAGATTTCTGCCTAACAAACAATATCTCCAAACTGGACTCTTTGCTTTTGTTGATTGAAGGAGCTTGCTTGCAGGTACTGTATGTTGTTTACATGGCAGTTATGTGTCCATGGCCTGCTCCGGGATATGAGGGGTGCAGCTACTGTCAGATTTGGGTAAATGAGGAAAGTATTTTAGTGAAGTGGGGTTGTATTTGGTCTGTACCAGCTTGATAAAGGAACAATTCAGCCAGCCCCACTCTCCAACACCCTGAAGACACTTACCTTTCAGATACCAGTCAAACTCTCTGTTGAACACCACAATTAATCTGCATCCACTGCTTCTCCTGGCAAGGCACTCTAGAACCCAACCACTCAAAGCAATTTTTGCTATGTCATTTTTTGCTTCTTTTGTTAATCACCTTAAAACTGCCCCTTAGTTCTTGACCTCTCCGAAGGGAATAATGTCTGTCAATTCATAACCTTCATAACCTTTAATGCCTCTATTTGATCTTTTCACAACCTCCTCTGTCCCAAGGAAAGCAATTCCAACCTCTCTATCTGCAGAACTAAAGTAGTTCACCCTAGAATCAGTTTGCAAAATCCCTCCCACACCAGCTCCAAAGTTCTCACATTGTTCCTGAAGTGTAAGTAACCAGAAAATGGACACAAAACTCCAGCTGTGGTTGAAACAATGACTGAGCACACAGAATTTAGAACAGGATCAGGCCCTTCAGCCCACAATGTCTATGCTAAACATGATGGTGTTCAGATGAAATTTCTTCTGCCTGTCCATGATCCATATTTCTCTATTCCCTGCATATTTGTGTGGCTACCTACAACATTATCGTATCTGGGTCAACCATACTTCTTGGCAGCTCTTTCACCTACCAATCTGTGTAAAATCCGTCGGATCCACGCCTGCAATCGCCGTTTCTTTGACTTTGTCATGTTAGGCAAAGATCGCAAGATCTTACATCTACGGACTGCAGAACCTGCCGGCCCCGACGCTAGCAGGCATGAACTTTCGGTTGCGGCCCCTGCCGTTGGTCTCGGCGGCTCCAACACCTCAGGACATATTCAAAACCCGGACTCCAACAACGACCATGGAGACATTCAAAGCGATCGCGCAACCACCAACTGCGACTCCAGCCTTGAACTCCAGGCCGGGTCTTTATGTGCTGCTGTTGTGACTCCCGTCTCCCCTTCCCCCACCACCACTCCGCAGCCCCGTCTTCCTCAGATCCCACCGTCAGCTCCTGGGCCCTCAGAGGCTCCATCTTCCTCTCACCCCAACCCTCCCCTCTCCATTGACACCCCCAGCCTCCCCCCTCCCCCCTCTGATCCCAGCTCTCATCCGTGCCGGGTCTTTACCATCCCCTCCGACCTTCAACTGTCGGAGGCAGAACGCTCTGTTCTCAGTAAGGGCCTCACGTTTGTCCCCCTTCGCCCACACTTCAGCGAGTTCCGTGTTCGCCACGATGCGGAACTTTTCTTCCGCCGTCTCCGTCTCCGAGCCTACTTCTTCGGCAAGGACTCTTCCACCCCCACCGATGACCCCTTCTCCCGTCTTCATCCCTCCTCTTCTTCATGGACACCCCGCTCTGGTCTTCTGCCTGCTCTGGATCTCTTTATTGCCAACTGCCGACGGGACATCAACCGTCTCGACTTCACATCAACCGTCTCGACTTCACCGCACCTTGTCCCCATTCCAACCTCACTCCTTCGAAACGCTCTGCTCTCCGCTCCCTCTGCACTAATCCTAACATTATTATTAAACCCGCTGATAAGGGGGGTGCTGTTGTAGTCTGGCGTACTGACCTCTACCTTGCCGAGGCACAGCGACAACTCGCGGATACCTCCTCTTATTTACCCCTCGATCGTGACCCCACTAAGGAGCACCAGGCCATTGTCTCCCACACTATCAACGACTTTATCCGCTCACGGGATCTCCCATCCACTGCTACCAACCTTATAGTTCCCACACCCCGCACTTCCCGTTTCTACCTCCTACCCAAGATCCACAAACCTGCCTGTCCTGGCCGACCTATTGTCTCAGCTTGCTCCTGCCCCACCGAACTCGTTTCTGCATACCTCGACACTGTTTTATCACCCCTTGTTCAATCCCTTCCGACCTATGTTCGTGACACTTCTCACGCTCTTAAACTTTTCGATGATTTTAAGTTCCCTGGCCCCCACCGCTTTATTTTCACCTTGAATGTCCAGTCCCTATATACTTCCATCCCCCATCAGGAAGGTCTCAAAGCTCTACGCTTCTTTTTGGATTCCAGACCTAATCAGTTCCCCTCTACCACCACTCTGCTCCGTCTAGCAGAATTAGTCCTTACTCTTAATAATTTCTCCTTTTGCTCCTCCCATTTCCTCCAAACTAAAGGTGTAGCTATGGGCACCCGTATGGGTCCTAGCTATGCCTGCCTTTTTGTTGGGTTTGTGGAACAATCTATGTTCCGTGCCTATTCTGGTATCTGTCCCCCACTTTTCCTTCGCTACATCGACGACTGCATTGGCGCTGCTTCCTGCACGCATGCAGAACTCGTTAACTTTATTAACTTTGCCTCCAACTTTCACCCTGCCCTCAAGTTTACCTGGTCCATTTCTGACACCTCCCTCCCCTTTCTAGATCTTTCTGTCTCTGTCTCTGAAGACAGCTTATCCACTGATGTCTACTATAAGCCTACTGACTCTCACAACTATCTGGACTATTCCTCTTCTCACCCTGTCTCTTGCAAAAACGCCATCCCCTTCTCGCAATTCCTCCGTCTCCGCCGCATCTGCTCTCAGGATGAGGCTTTTCATTCTAGGACGAGGGAGATGTCTTCATTTTTTAAAGAAAGGGGCTTCCCTTCCTCCACTATCAACTCTGCTCTTAAACGCATCTCCCCCATTTCACGTACATCTGCTCTCACTCCATCCTCCCACCACCCCACTAGGAATAGGGTTCCCCTGGTCCTCACCTACCACCCCACCAGCCTCCGGGTCCAACATATTATTCTCCGTAACTTCCGCCACCTCCAACGGGATCCCACCACTAAGCATATCTTTCCCTCCCCGCCTCTCTCTGCATTCCGCAGGGATTGCTCCCTACACAACTCCCTTGTCCATTCGTCCCCCCCATCCCTCCCCACTGATCTCCCTCCTGGCACTCATCCGTGTAAGCGGAACAAGTGCTACACATGCCCTTACACTTCCTCCCTTACCACCATTCAGGGCCCCAAACAGTCCTTCCAGGTGAGGCATCACTTCACCTGTGAGTCGACTGGGGTGATATACTGCATCCGGTGCTCCCGATGTGGCCTTTTATATATTGGTGAGACCCGACGCAGACTGGGAGACCGCTTTGCTGAACATCTACGCTCTGTCCGCCAGAGAAAGCAGGATCTCCCAGTGGCCACACATTTTAATTCCACATCCCATTCCCATTCTGACATGTCTATCCACGGCCTCCTCTACTGTAAAGATGAAGCCACACTCAGGTTGGAGGAACAACACCTTATATTCTGTCTAGGTAGCCTCCAACCTGATGGCATGAACATTGACTTCTCTAACTTCCGCTAATGCCCCACCTCCCCCTCGTACCCCATCCGTTATTTATTTTTATACACGCATTCTTTCTCTCACTCTTCTTTTTCTCCCTCTGACTATACCCCTTGCCCATCCTCTGGATTTTTCCCCCCCTCCCCCTTTTCCTTCTCCCTGGGCCTCCTGTCCCATGATCCTCTCGTATCCCCTTTGCCAATCACCTGTCCAGCTCTTGGCTCCATTCCTCTCCCTCCTGTCTTCTCCTATCATTTTGCATCTCCCCCTCCCCCTCCAGCTTTCAAATCCCTTACTCACTCTTCCTTCAGTTAGTCCTGACGAAGGGTCTCGGCCTGAAACGTCGACTGCGCCTCTTCCTATAGATGCTGCCTGGCCTGCTGCGTTCACCAGCAACTTTGATGTATGTTGCTTGAATTTCCAGCATCTGCAGAATTCCTGTTGTTTGTGTAAAAATAACTTGCCCTGCACATTAAACCTTCCCCCTTTTACCTTCAATACATGTCCTCTAAAACTTGACATTTCTACCCTTGGAAAATGATTCTGACTGTCTACCTCTGTCTCTCATAATCAAACTTCTACTCAGTCTCCCCTCAGATTTCTACACTCCAGAGAAAACAACGCAAGTCTGTCCAACCTCTTCTTAGATTTCCTACCTTCTAATCCAGCTAGCATCCTGTTTCACCTCTTCTGCACTGTTCCCAAAACCTCCATAGCTTCCTGTAACGGGGCACCAATGCAGCCCAACCAAAGCTTTAAAAAGGTTCAACATGACTTCCTTGTTCTTGTATTGCCTGTCTATATTTATCAAATATGGGATAATGTATATTTTGTAATCACTTTCTCAAGAAAAATGTAATTTTCAATGACATACAGTATAAATATTTTATCCTATATCTTGCTCTTATAGAGAAGCACCTTTTTATTTCTATTGTCTCTTCATATTCTTCCTAAAAAATTAACAGTTCTTGTTTATCTACATTAAATTTCATTTGCCTTCTCTCTGCCCGTTCTACAGGCAGGTTATACCACATGGAATCAATTACTGTCTTATTTACAATTCACAGTGCCTCCTAGAGTTGTGGTCATGTAAAAACTTAGAAACTGCATGGTGTGCACCCAAGTCATTAATACACTCAAAGCAGTACTTTTAACTATTTACATGAAAGGGGAGCTCACCTCTACTCTTCATCCCAGTATGATAATCAGCTTTGCATATCATACTCACTTACCTCTTATACAGTTTTATACCCATGCCACAGCAATCTTCTTTACTCCTTGGCTTTTAATCTGGTTGATCTATTACGTGGCATTTTATCAAGTGTCCTTTGGAAGTCCTGATACACCACAATAATTTCATTTCCCTCTACAGCCTCCTTGATTACTCAAAAATAAAAACTCTTATGAAGTCAATTACTCATGGTTTTCTTGAACAATCCAAACTTGAACTGCTAATCCTGCCCCTGATAATTGAATCTAACATATTTCCCACCACCGACTTAACCTGACTAATTGCTGGGTTTATCTCTGGATCTATTTTTTTGAACGAGGCTGACATATTTGTAAATTTCAGTCGTATGGTACCAACCTTGAATCTACAGGTATTTGTAAGGCTTCGGTCAGGGTATTGGCAAATGTCTCCCTTACTTAGTTTAACATCCGATCTGCATCAGTAAAGTCATCAATCATAAATTCAGCTAACCCTTCTAATATATCCAATTTAACAGTGTTTATTCCCTCCAGAATCTCCATCGTGAATCTGCACCATCTTCTTCCTTGCTGAAGTCTAATGTACAGCTCTCACTCAGTAGCCCTGTTTCCATGGGTAATTTTTATTCTCTGGTCTCTGACTGGTTCATCCCAGACTCTTGCTGAGCAGTCTTTTCCCATGTTTTCTCTTTTACTGTCTCTCTTAACTTCCTGTTCTTGCTTGAGTTAATGATCTAATTCTAACACATGGCTTTATTCTGCTTTATCTCAACCCTTAAGGCCCAACCCTTAAGCTCAGCCACAGAAATCAGGCTTTTATTTTCTCTCCCTCAGTGATTCATTATGGGTCAAGTCCTGCCCACCACTGAGCACATCTATGTGAAAGCAACACAAACAAGATACTGGAGGAACTCAGCAGGCCAGGCAGCATCTATGGAAAAGAGTAAACAGTCAACATTTCGGGCCAAGACCCTTCATCAGGACATCTACATGAAACACTGTCACAGGAAAGCAGCATCTATCATCAGGGATCCCCACCACCCAGGACATACTCTCTTCTCGTTGCTGCCATGAAAAAGAAGGTGCAAGAGCACCAGGACTTACACCACCAGGTTCAGGCTCTTGAACAAAAGGGAACAACTTCACTTGTCCCATCATTGAAATGTTCTCACAAGCAATGGACTCACTTTCAAGGGCTGTTCATCTCATGTTCTCGATATTTATTCCTTATTTATTTATATTATTGTTTATTCTCTTTGCATTTGCACAGTTTGTTCTCTTCTGCACTCTGGTTGAACATCCTAGTTGGGTGGTCTTTCATTGATTCTGGTATAGTTATTATTCTATAGATTTGCTGAGTATGCCCACAAGAAAATAAACTGGGTTGTATATGGTGACATATATGTACCTTGATAATAAAATTTACTTTGACATTTGATCTTTTATTGATGAGATGAGAGCCCATTGGATCTATGATCAGTTTGAATGATGGGTCAGCTTGAAGGGGAAATGGCCTTCTCCAGCTGCTCACAAACAAGAGAACATCTGCAGATGCTGGAAATCCAAGAAGCGTACACAAGATGCTGGAGGAACTCAGCGGGCCAGGCAGCATCTATGGAAGCGCATATAGTCGACGTTTCGGGTGAGACTCTTCCTCAGTTAGAGCATTGGAAGGACTGGGGTTGGAATTGGAGAGAGGAAAGGTGAAGTTGAGATGGCTGATGTCCCGTCGGCAATTGGCAATGAAAAGATCCAGAGCAGGCAGATCAGAGTGGGGTGCCCAGGAAGAGGAGGAGGGTTGAAGATGGGAGAAAGGGTCATCGGTGCAGGCTGGAAAGTTCTTGCTGAAGCAGGCACGGAGGCAGAGGCAGTGGAAGAAGAGCTCAACATCATGGCGGGTGCGGAACTGACCGAAATTGGGGAGCAAAGGCCAGGACCTTACCGAGGACAGAATATTCTGTTAGAGAGGGAGAGTCAGAGGGGATGACGAAGACCTGGCAAGAATGAGAGCTGGGATCAGATGGGGGGATGGGGCTGGTAGGTTCAGAGGAAAGGGGAGGGTTGCGGCGTTCAGGGAAGGTGGGGTGAAAGGAGATGGAGTCTCCAAGGCCACAAGAGCTGGCGGTGGGATCTGAGAGACTTGGGATTGCAAAGTGGTGGTGGTGGTAGGGGTTTCGGGGGTTCCAGCGGCACCGTGTAAAAACCCGGCCTGGAGGTCAAGGCTGGAGTTGGAGGTTGCGCAGTTGACACTTTGAAGGTGTCCGATGGCGGTGGAGTCGGGGTTCTGAATCTGCTCAAGGTCATTAGAACCGTTGAGGTCAGGGTCTGTAAATGTCCGTGCCTGCTGGCATTGGAGACAACGGGTTCTGTTGTCTGTCGACAGGCAATCTTCCGATCCTCGCAGGACGTGAGAAAGTCGAAGAACCAGCGGACAGGCCTATTGCAGGCGGCGGAGAGAGAATCCCGGAGTGAGTGGTGGAAGTGACAGGGAAAGGGATGAAGTACCTCTTTATGGCAGAAAGCATCTTTTTAAAGAAAGGGGCTTCCCTTCCTCCACTATCAACTCTGCTCTCAAACGCATCTCCCCCATTTCACGCACATCTGCTCTCACTCCATCCTCCCGCCACCCCACTAGGAATAGGGTTCTCCTGGTCCTCACCTACCACCCCACCAGCCTTCGGGTCCAACATATTATTCTCCGTAACTTCCGCCACCTCCAACGGGATCCCACCACTAAGCACATCTTCGCCCCCGCCATCTCTGCTTTCCGCAGGGATCACTCCCTATGCAACTCCCTTGTCCATTCGTCCCCCCCATCCCTCCCCACTGATCTCCCTCCTTGCACTTATCCTTGTAAGTGGAACAAGTGCTACATATGCCCTTAAACTTCCTCCCTTACCACCAGTCAGGGCCCCAGACAGTCCTTCCAGGTGAGGCAACACTTCACCTGTGAGTTGGCTGGGGTGATATACTGTGTCCGGTGCTCCCAATGTGGCCTTCTATATATTGGTGAGACCCGATGCAGACTGGGAGACCGCTTTGCTGAACACCTATGCTCTGTCCGCCAGAGAAAGCAGGATCTCCCAGTGGCCACACATTTTAATTCCACGTCCCATTCCCATTCTGGCATGTCTATCCACGGCCTCCTCTACTGTAAAGATGAAGCCACACTCAGGTTGGAGGAACAACACCTTATATTCTGTCTAGGTAGCCTCCAACCTGATGGCATGAACATTGACTTCTCTAACTTCCGCTAATGCCCCACCTCCCCCTCGTACCCCATCCGTTATTTATTTTTATACACGCATTCTTTCTCTCACTCTTCTTTTTCTCCCTCTGACTATACCCCTTGCCCATCCTCTGGATTTTTCCCCCCCTCCCCCTTTTCCTTCTCCCTGGGCCTCCTGTCCCATGATCCTCTCGTATCCCCTTTGCCAATCACCTGTCCAGCTCTTGGCTCCATTCCTCTCCCTCCTGTCTTCTCCTATCATTTTGAATCTCCCCCTCCCCCTCCCACTTTCAAATCTCTTACTAACTCTTCCTTCAGTTAGTCCTGATGAAGGGTCTCAGCCTGAAACGTTGCTTGTACCTCTTCCTAGAGATGCAGCCTGGCCTGCGGCATTCACCAGCAACTTTGATGTGTGTTGCACATAGAGTGTGGTGGGATAAGCAATTAATTGAACTTGAGAACCTGCGGTCCTCAGTGTCCGAATCATGTGGTACAAGTTGGTGGTGAAACCATGTTCCCAAGAAGGATAATTAGCTGTGGTAGCGGGTCTGCATGAGCACGTGGTCGAAGCGGCAGAGGGCAGCAGAGATCACGGGGGGGAGCAGTGAGAGGGGTTTAAACTTCTTCATGGTAGGCATCCCTGGCAAAGACTTTGCAGTGTAGTCCAATCGCAAACAAGAAATCTGCAGATGCTGGAAATCTGGGCAACACACACAGAATGTTGGAGGAACTCAGCAGGGCAGGCAGCGTCTATGGAATAGACCTGGCCGGATGAGAGCATCTTTTCCATAGAATATTGCCTGGCCTGCTGAGTTCCTCCAGCATTTTGAGTGTGTTGCCTCTCCTTCTCCTATTTTGTTGCAGTCTAAAGTGTAGAGTGTACTAGTTTTAATCTCATTTATACAGTAGGTTTTGGGGTAATTACATCTTTCCATATTTTTGGAATGGGGTGGGCTTAGAGCTACTCCTTCACTCATTTCACTCGGTAGTGTTTTTATTTGAGGAGTGCCTCCGTGACAGCATTGTTGAGCCAATCCTCACAGTTATATGCTGTAGGCTGGAGACTTATTAGTTTAACATCTTATAATCAGCTGACATGAAGTCTCCATTACAAAGAGGACCAGGGCCCGACTCAAAGGATCTTCTTTTGTTTATTTTTAGCTTTGAAGCCCAGTCTCCCGCTGAGGGGAAGGAACTAAAGTACTGCAGGTGGAGCTATGTGTTGCCAGATGTTGCTCGTGATGGTTGTTGGTCTCAGCTGAGTCAAACCTGGGGTAGCAAGCACTGTGTTGCAGTTCAGTCACACTGATCACCACTGCATCAGCCAGGCTGACATTCACCTGCTGGTAAGCAAAGACTGCCTGTCAATCTGAAAGGACAAACTTTTTAGTGCACTTCACCTCTTCAAAGCTGAAAATAATTCAGTTCAAGCATTACCCAACGTAGCCACCAACTAATTTCCCAGAGAACCTGTAAGAACAGAAGAAGTAAAAGCAGAATTAAGCTATTGGCTGATTGAATCTGGTCATTTCATCATGACTGATCTATGTTTCCTCTCAACCCCAATCTCCTGCCTTCTCCCCACAGCCTTTCACACCCTCACTAATCAAGAACCTTCTCAACCTCCACCTTAAATGCACCAAAGTCTTGGCCTCCACAGCCACCTGTGGCAATGAATTCCACAGATTCTCCACCCTCTGGCTAAAGAAATACCTCTTCATCTCCATTCTAAATGGATGTCCCACTATTCTGAGCCTGAGCCCTCTGGACCTAGACTCCCCCTATAGAAAACATACTCTCCACATCCACTGTAGGCCTTTCAGCATTCAATAGGTTTCAATGAGATCCCCCCCCCCCCCCACCATTCTCCCAAATGCCAGTGCGTACAAGCCCAGAGACACCAAACACTCCTCATACAATAACCCTTTTGTTCCAGGAATAATTCTTGTGAACCTCCTCTGAACCCTCTCCAATGTCAACACATCTTTTCTTGGATAAAAGGCCCAACTGAGGCCTCACCAATGCCTTATAAAGCCTCAGCATTACATCCTTGCTTTTATACTCTAGTCCTCTTGAAGTGGATGGCAACATTATATTTGCCTTTGTCACCACCAAGTCTACCTGCAAATTAACCTTTTAGAAATCCTGCACGAGGACCCCCAAGACCGTTTGCACTTCGGATTTTTGAACTTTCTGCCTATTCAGAAAATAGTCTATGCTTTTGTTCCTTCTACCAAAGTACATTACCATATACTTCCCAGTACTTTATTGCATCTGTCACTTCTTTGCTCATTCTCCAAATCTACCTGAGTCCTTCTGCAGTATCCCCGTTTCCTCAACATTACTTGGCCATCTTCGCATCATCTGCAAGCTTTGCAACAAAGTAATCAATTCCATTATCCAGATCATTGACATATAATGTAAAAAGAGCAGTGGTCCCAACACTGAACCCTGCAGAACACCACTAAGTCACTAGCAGCCAATTGGAATAGTCTCCCTTTATTCTGACTATTTGCCTCCTGTCAATCAACCAATCCTCTATCCATGCTAGAATCTTTCCTGTAATACGATGAGCTTTTACCTTGTTAAGTAACCTCACGTGTGACTGCTAGTCAAAGGCCTGAAAATCCAAGTACACAACATCCACTGATTCTCCTTTGTCTATCCAGCTTGTTTTTTCTTCAAAGAATTCCAAAAGAATTGTTAGGCAAGATTTTTCCTTGGGGAAACCATGCTGATCTTGGCCTGTGTGCCATATACATCCAAGTACCCTGAGATTTCACCCTTAACAATCAATGCAACATCTTCCCAATCACTGAGGTCAGGCTAACTGGCCTATAATTTCCTTTCTTCTGTCTTCCTCCTTTCTTGAAGATTGAGTGATATTTTCAATTTTCCAGTCCTTGGGAATCATGTCAGAATCTTGTGATTGCTGAAAAATTATTACTAATGCCTTCACAATCTCATCGGCTACCTTTTTCAGAACCCTGGGATGCACTCCATCAGGTCCAGGTGACTTATCTACCTTTAGACCTTATCTTTGAGGAGATAATTGAACCACTTTGCATTTGGATATATTACTTGGGTTGAGATGAATATCATTCATGTCCTGGATGACATTACTTGTGATGCACAGCATCAGTCAGGGAATTGAGTGTAGGAGTTGGGGATTATGTAGCATTTGTAGAAGTCATTAGTGAAGCCGTGCTTGGAGTACTGTACATAGTCTTCATCACCCTGTTAGAACAAAGATGTGGCTAAACTGGAAAGGATTTATGTCGATATTCTGGAGGGCCAGAGTTACAGGGTGAGCTTGGTCTGGCCAGGTCTTTATTCCGTGAAACATAGAGGAATTGGGTGATGACTTAACAGAAGTGTTTAACATTATGAGGGGCAGAGATAAGGTGGATGATTACAGTAATCCACCAGACTGGGTAAGAGAGACCAAAGCTAAGGACTATAGCTCTGGGGCGAGAGGGAAAGTGCTAGAGACCATAAGACCAGAATTAGGCCATTCAACCCATTGAGTATGTTCCATCATTCCATGTATTATCCCTCTCAGCCCCATTCTTCTGCCTTCTCCTGTAATTTTTGTTGCCCTTAATAATCAAGAACCTATCAACCTCTGTTTTAAATATACCCAATAACTTGGCCTTCTTGGCTGTTTGTGGCAATGAATTCCACACATTCACGACCTTCTGGGCTAAAGAAATTCCTCCTCATCACTGATTTAAAAGGACTATCTTGTATTCTGAGGCCGTGCCCTCTGGTCCTAGACTCACCCGCTATAGGACGCATCCTCTTCACATCCACTCTGTCTAGGCCTTTCAATATTTGATAGGTTTCAGTGAGATCCCCCTGAAAAGGGGCTTGAGCTGTAACTTTTTCAGTAAAGGGTGGTAAGTAAATGTGATGAGCTACCAGAGGATGTTTTTGAGGTAAGAGCAATTGTGATCCTCCAAGAAGACTGCAATCTTGTCAATGGTTTGGAGGCTTGCAGGCCTCGATGACACAGAGAACTATGTTGGCTGGTGTCAGGGCTTTATGCTTTGGCTCTCTGCAGTGTCACCCATTCCAAACAGATCAAAGGGTAGAGACCAGGCTAAGGGTGTTCCACTGGTCCTCCAGGTTCGGAAATTCTGCTCAAGGCTAACAATCCTGACTGGTGAAACAAAATTGTTATGGAAGCAGTAGTGAAGAATTCTTCTACATCTGAATGTGATGGTATTCCTGAGTCTCCACCCAGAACTTACATGACTGACAGTAGTAGAAACTGATCAACTGACATGATGAAGGAAGCCCTGAACGCCGCCAGAGATGGAGGACCTTCATTGCTGCCCTAAACACCAGTGGCATGACGGGCAGCAGAGACAATAGTAGTATTTAAGAAGTACTTGGACAGGTATATGTAGAGGTGGAACTTGGAGGGATATGGTCAAAACACAGGAAATTGGGACTACCTGAATGGACCACATGCTCAGCATAGACTGGTTGGGCCGAAAGGCTTGTATCTATGATATAATGCTCTATGGCTCTAAGGAGCTGATGGATCTGGGTGACACTCCCCAAATGCCCATACAGAGTCCCTGCAGTGCACGTGGGGTTAAAAATATCTTGTCCCCACACAAGAATGGGCTTGCGCAGGGGATGCTTTTGTGGGCATGATAATTGAAGAAAATATCAGTACCTTCCAGTGTAAAGGGAGAATAACAAAACACATCCCAGATATAGCAAAGCATTACAATGAGCTGTTTTTGCATTAGCAATAAGGTAGGCATTGACCTCAATAACACAGATGGCAAAAACTAGTAGACACTGCGCACTCGTTAGAACGCTTGCCCTCGAGAGGCAATGCATATCTGCATCTGCTAATGAGATGCCTGATGCAGTGCCTGCCCCACATCGCTTGCAAAGAATGTAACCTAGGAAAGGATGGGAGACAAGCCCACATTCCCTTAAAGTGTTGGCGCTGAGCTCCTTATAATGAGAGGGTGTAGAGTGGAGAGCGACCCAGCTGCTAAGGCTCATTACATCCTTTGTGTGTTACGAGCAGGAGCGGCGTATAGTGGAACAAGGAACAGCAAGGCTGAAACTTCACCATTAAAGGGGAAACACCTGCCAATCACTCATTAGGAGTAGCGATTCAGTCGCTAAATGAAGGCACGGAGCGGCAGTCTGCATGCTCCGGCTGCCCTCAATCACGCCATCCCTATTATAGCCAACATTATCTTTGGGTTGGAGTACCTAGTTGTGTGGAAGCTGCTGCGGTAATTGCAATTACGGCTGGACTCCACATTCAGAAGCACCAAGTTCCTTGTTCATGGAGCAAAACTTCTGCTAATTGGATCCATATAATTTTTGAACTACCGCAGCAATCGTAGAGTTTGGAGTTAGTCAAATTTTTAAGACTGGACTTTATTTTTGCTTTCTCTGTTTCACATATAAGGTGGGAGCTTGATACATGGTTGGTTACCCTCTCTCAGGTCCCACCTTAAACTAAGACACCACCTATTCTCTTTCAAGGAACACTTAAAGGATCCTATGATGCTATTTCTGAGAAATACAAGGGAATTCATTCTTGGATTCACAGAGTCATTCAACCCAGAAATAGGCCCATTACATTCATGCTGACCATTCTGCACCTTTCTATGTTAATCCCTCTTTCTCTATTGTCCACTCTGACCTTTTACCTCTGCTCACCTGCCTATTATTTCCCCCTGGTGTCCCTCCTCCATCCCTTTCTCCTATGGTCCACTCTCCTTTCCTATCAGATTCCTTCTCCAGCCCTTGGCCTGTCCCACCCATCTGGCTTCACCTATCACCTTTCAACTAGCCTCCTTCTTTCTCCCTGCCTTTTTATTCTTGCATCTTCCCCCCTCCTTCTTAGCCCTGATGAAGGGTCTCGGTCCAAAACATTGACTGTTTGTTCATCTCCATAGATGCTGTCTGACCTGCTGAATTCCTCCATCATTTTGTGTATGTTGCTGTACTAATCCCGTTTACCTGCCCCTGGTCTGTAGCCTTCTAGCCTTGATGATTTTAGTTCTCGAATGTTGATAGAGTACCTGCCTCCACCTATTCAGGCAGTACATTCCAGATTACAACCATACTCCTCAAATTTTCCTCAGATCCCTTGTCAACCTCAGAAGCCTAATCTTAAAACTATAGCTTTATATTCCTCTGCTTTGGCGGAAGAGTTTCCTGGTATCAACCTTATCTAGTCTGCTCATACTTTAGTACTCTTCTATCTGGTCCCATCTCAGCATCCGTGACTCTAAGAAAAACAACTACGGACCAGCTACTCCAATATAGTGAGTGTCTGAGAGAGATGGTGGAAAGACATGCTTGGGAAAGGGAAAGCACAAGTCTGGGAAAGCAGAAAAAAACTCAGACTTGATGAAGAGAGAGCAGGTGTCTGTGAAAGTAAGCAAACCTACTCCCAGGGAGTGGTGGAAGAGTTCAGAGACACCAGTCTGGGAGAGTAGAAGACACAGCCCTCTCAGATGTTTGGATGTCTGGATACTTCTTTGAAGTTTCTTATGTTTGTCCATTGTTGTCATGAATGAGTTGGGATGGATGACCTGCTTCCAATGTGTATGACTCTACGGCTCTATGAACAGGCACAAGTTACAGTATGTGTCTGCTGTTTGGACAATATGCCAACTCTCCATAGCACTATGGCACAGGGAGCCATGCAAGTTGGGAGTTGTAAGAGAAATGTAGCAGTCATTGGAGATAGTATTATTCGGGGAATAGACACCATTCTCTGCAGTGTAGGTAAAGGATCCCAAGAGTCATGCTGACCACACTGTACAGAGTTAGAGATGTCTCTTGTGGGCTAGAGAGGATATTGGATGTTGAAGCAGGAGGAGAAGGATCTATCTGCAAGCAGTAATGATATACAGTAGGCAGGACCAGATAGGAGGTTCTACTGAGGGATATGAACAGATCTGAGCAAAATGGAAGATCAGAACCACAAGAGGAACTGTGTTCAAACTGGTAGAGGATAAATAATATTAGAGAAGTAAACAGCTGGCTTGAAGATTGCTGTGGGACAAATGGGTTCTGATTCTTGGGGCATTGGTAATTTTATTGGGGATGAAGAAACAACAACATTGGGATGGGCTTCATCTGAAACATGCTGGGACCAGAGTGAAACTCACAATTTAGATTAGAGACTAGGCTTTCAAATAATGAAGGGGAAATGTAATAAGACGTGAGAGTGCAAAGCGGTAAATGAAAATCAAAGCATGACAGGATGAGGAAAAAAGTACAGCAACGGAGTGCAGCAGAGATTGGAACCAGAGTAAGCAATAAAGGTAAAATGTCAAAGGTTAATCTGTATCCATGCAGTAAATGTTACAAGACATATGAGTTGGCTGCATAAACAGAAATAAATTAACAGCAATTGCAAAGATATGTAGATATTCCAGGGTAGTTGATGTTTCAAAAGAGAAGGCAAGACAAGGAAGGAGGTGGTCTATTGGTTCATCAAGGATGGTAGGTGTGTGGTGAAATAGAGCCTAGAACATAGATCAGTACTTCATGGGAACGGGCCCTTAGGTCCCCTGTGTCTGTGAGGGCCATGATGCCAGGTTAAATTAAACCTTTCTACCTGCCCATGATCCAAATCCTCCCTCCCTACATATTCATGTGCCTATCTAAAAGCCTCTTGAACACCACTACCATCTCTAGCACCCATTCCGGGCACCTCCCACTCTCTGTGCCAAAAACTTGCATCTCCTTTAAACTTTGCTCTTCTCCCCAAAAACTGTGCTGTCTAGTATTCCACGCTACTACCCAAGGAAACAACTCTGACTGTATATCTATCTATGCCTCTCGTTATATTATACATTTCTGTCAGGTCTCTTCTCGGTCTTTGATGCTCCAGAGGAAAATAGACGCTCCAAGTTTTGATGTGGAATAAGTTTGGGTGAAAATAAGGAATAGGCATCCGTTAGTCTCATGAGACCATGGATTTGCAACTTGGAAGGTTTCCAGGGCGCAGGCCTGGGCAAGGCTGTATGGAAGACCAGCAGTTGCCCATGCTGCAAGTCTCCCCTCTCCACACCACCAATGTTATCCAAAGGAAGGGCATTAGGACCCATACAGCTTGGCACTGGTGTCGTCACAGAGCATTGTGTGGTTAAGTGCCTTGCTCAAGGACACAACACGTTGCCTCAGCCAAGGCTTGAACTAGCGCCCTTCAAATCACTAGACGAACGCCTTAACCACTTGGCCTTGCTCCAACACAAAAATAAGGAATACCAATGGGTGAAGACATGAGTGAGAGTATTCTTCTGACCAAAAGGTGTTGCCCTCCAATAGGACCAAGCATAAACAGGTAAATATCAAATACAGGTAAGGATAGAATTGCAAATATCACGTGATTAGATTAATCAAATGGGTAAAGGTACCATGGAAGAGGATTTTGTGAAATGTGTCTGGGAATGTTTCTTAGAGCAGTACTTATCCAGCAACCAAAAATTTCATATTTAGTTGTGTGTAGCGTGGCAAGATTAATAAGAGATCTGGTAATTAAAGAATTTCCAGTAAGTAGTAATGATTGCTTGGTAGATATCCAGATATGGTTTGAGGGAGAACACCTGGGGTCAAGAAACAATGTTGCCAACATGTGTAAGGGCAATTAAAAAGTGGACTGGAAAAATAGGCCAAAGGACAGGTCAGAAATGAGCAGTGGTGGATATTTAACAAGCTATTTCGTAACACAGCAAAGTTTATACATTCAGAAAGAGGGATTGCATGAGAAAATTGAACTATCCATGGCTTACACAGGAAGTCAAGGAAAGTAGTTAACAATGGGTCTTTGTCATGTTGAGAACATGTAACTAGAAGAGTGTCCCAAGGATTGCCCCTCAGTTATTTGTATTAATGACTTACAGGAGAAGGGGGTAGTGTATTGTAACCAAGTCTACAGATGTCCAAAGAACACACTGCAATGTAGGTGTCAGGACTCTACAATAGAATATGCTGAATGAGAGGGCAAAAGTATAAAGAATGCAGTTTAGTGTACTCTGTGAGATCATGTACGTTGAAAGGGGACTCAAAAAGACAAAAGTGACGAGAAACTGCAAATTAGAGAAGTTAGCTTGCAAATGAAGCAAGTAAGTAAAAAAGACAATCTTTTCTTCATTGACGGGAGGGTGGAGTTTGTGAACAGGTAGGTATTGTACAGGGAAGTGCTGAAGCTTCACCTGAATATTGTGTACAGTGGAAAGATATGCTCATATTGGAGACAGACCAGAAAAGATTAATTTGGTTAATCCTTGGAATGAGAAGGTTGTCCTATCATTTTTAGATAATAAATATTAGACCTGTATTCTTTGGAGTCTAGAAAACTGAAGGGTTATCTTATTGAAAATTACAGGATCTTCAGGAGCCATCACAAGGGACAATTGAAAGTATTAATATCTGGGGTGGCATGGTAGTGTAGTGGTTAGCACAATATTTTACAGTACCAGTAACTCGAGTTCAATTCCCACAGCTGCCTGTAAGGAATGTGTATTTTCTCCCCATGACCGTGTTAGTTTCATCTGGGTACTCCGTTTTCCTCCCACAGCCCAAAGACCTATGTGCAGGTCCAGTTGGCCCAAAGACCTGTGTGTAGGTCCAGTTTGCCCAAAGACCTATGTGTAGGTCCAGTTGGCCCAAAGACCTATGTGTAGGTCCAGTTGGTCCAAAGACCTATGTGTAGGCCCAGTTGGTCCAAAGACCTATGTGTAGGTCCAGTTGGCCCAAAGGCCTATGTGTAGGTCCAGTTTGCCCAAAGACCTGTGTGTAGGTCCAGTTTGCCCAAAGACCTATGTGTAGGTCCAGTTGGCCCAAAGACCTATGTGTAGGCCCAGTTTGCCCAAAGACCTATGTGCAGGTCCAGTTTGCCCAAAGACCTATGTGTAGGCCCAGTTTGCCCAAAGACCTATGTGTAGGTCCAGTTGGTCCAAAGACCTGTGTGTAGGTCCAGTTGGTCCAAAGACCTATGTGTAGGCCCAGTTGGTCCAAAGACCTATGTGTAGGTCCAGTTGGCCCAAAGGCCTATGTGTAGGTCCAGTTGGTAGGTTAATTGGTCCAGTGATTAGGCTAGGAATACAAATCAGGAGACTGCTGGACAGCAGGGCTTGAAGGACGGAAGGACCTATTCTGCACTGGTTCTCGATAAATAAATAAATAAATATTTCATCCAGCTGAAAAGTTTGCAGCAAGGGGCCACGGTTACAATATTTATTCTCGTAAAGGATGATGATCTGTAGAACATTCCAGCACGAATGTTGTAGATGCTGGACCACTGGAGGGAGTTAAAATGGAGTTGATGTGTAAAAGATTAGATAATTGAGGCAATTTGTAACTGGCACAGGAGAAGGGTTAAAGTCTGAAGAAGATTAGTCATGCTGATATCGAATAGTGGGGTGGGTCAAAGTGGTCGAGTGGTCTACACTTGCTCTTACCGTGTTCTCGTCTGTGTTTCAAATACTCTAAACATGTATATGCTTTGTGCAGATCACTGCAGATCCTTTGATTGATGTCTCATTGGCAATCCTCGCGTAATAATTCCTGGATTTTGTTTCAAAGCAACAAAAAATCTGCTGGAGGAATTCAGTGGATCAAATCCCTGCATCTGGACAGATTGTTGCTCCAAATTCCAGCATCTGCAGTTTCTTGTGTCTCCTAATTTTTTTGGATACTGAGGTAGTGGTTTGCATCAAATACCTAATTTAGGTCAGTGCATTGTGTGACTTGTGACATTATCAGAAGTATGAATGATGCTGAGAAATATTAGATGTATTAGGAGGAATTGCGTACAGAAGGTTCAATTTCCCGATGGATGCAATTTCAAAGAGAAATGGTGATTAGTCCAAACTACCCTGGGTTAAAATACTTCTGTATACAATTTGCATATGAGAACTAGGTTCCGATGGATACAATTTCTAGGCTGATAATACTGATTATTTATATTCTCAGAACTTTTGTGAATTTTTTTCAACCAAAGGTCTACATTTTATCCTTCCACAATTCTTACGGAGATTCTGCTTGCCCGCTGTTGTATATAACATGCAGCTGCTAAGTCTCTGAGCCATTGGTGAAGTTGCCCTGTCTGACAGAGGGTGAAGTCATGGTAGTACAGAGCTTGCCAAAGGAGGACGAGGAGTGAGGGTGGTCTGAGATCTGGGAACTCTCCGGATGTGATTCAGAGTCTTCATAACAGTCTGTGGGCCCTGGATCTCTGGTAGTGACTGCCAAGGTAGTGTGAGGGGAAATGCCCTCAGATCCAGTGTATACCTGACTCAACACCACTGCTGCATCTCACTCTCTGGTCATGAAGTTCTCATGATTAGCCAGATAGAAACGATCCCAGCACCCAGATATTAGAAACTGAACAGTCCAGTGCCTGTGCAAGTGTTTCTCAAGCCAGTTAGTTTCTGTAGGCAGAAATACAGATGAGGTGTATGGTGTGAGGAGTAGAGAAGGGATTAGGATGGAACAGACATCCACCACCACTGCATGTTCCAGAGCAGTGACACTGTGACATCTCCCTTGAGTTGATATAGGAACAATGGGCTGAAAGGCCTGATTCAAAATGGCCATGGCTGTGGTGTATTATGCATCTACAGTGTGGCTGTGGTGTATTATGCATCTACAGTGTGTTCAATTCTGCTTGTAGATTAATTTATTCACAAGAATCATCACATTGGACAAGTGGGTATTGAGTTGATGGAAGGCTTATGTATATGCAAACGTGTTGGATGTGTGTGCAGGTGTGTGGGTACAATCTTCCATGTGGATAGGTGTAGGTGAATATATGCAATTGTCTGAGTGTGTGCAGGAGCACGTGTGAGTGCCAGTGATTGTGAGTGTGGGTCTGTGTTGATTGTGTATTCAGGTGAAGGCATATTTGTGAACATGGAGCTTGTGTGTGTATATGATGGTATGTAAGGTGGATGTGATTATGCATGTGAGCATATGTGTCAGTGTGTGTGTGGATTGCAGTGTGTATATGTATGTATGGGTGAGGAGTGAGAATGTGTGTGTGTGATTTTGTGGATGTAGATATATCAACGTATGTATGACAAAGGGGTGGTTGAGAGTCTGTGTGTGTGAGCGCATGTGTGTCTGAGGAAAGGGGTGTTTGAAAGTGGTTGTTAAACCAGTAGAAATTACCCCGATACATGGCGAGCTCTGGACTATGCGAAGAAGACCCTTGAGAGATAACACCAACACTCTGTCTGCAAAATCCTCCATATCCATTGGCAGAATGTAACCCAGGAACAGGTCCGGCCCAAGGCCCGCAGTCACTCTCGGTCATTTCATTCCCTGGCTCAGACGATGCTGGCCACCAGACATCCCTCCCCCCACCCCATTTGTAGCTCTGACTGGGCATGGCAAGACTGAACCAGGCAAACAGAGTAGATTAAGCGGGTGCTCAAAGCCTTCTTTAATCTTCTGTAACTTGTGTGTGTGACTGTATGAGCTTGAGTGTATGTGTGTGTGTACGTAAGTCTGTTTGCATTTGATGCTGAGCGTGTGTATCTGTCTGGCTATGTTTGTGATACTACATGAGTGTGTGCTGGTGTGTTTACAGAGGCACATGTGTGAGAGAGAGTTTGTGAATGACGATTAGTGTGTTTTGTGAGCTTATATCTCTAGATGTCTGGATGAGTTTGCAATTGTATATGCATTTGAGTGTGTGTACCTAGCTACCTGCCTGTGATGATGCCACAAGTGAGCTTTCATTACACTTATAACTCAGTGCACTTGTGCACAACAGTAAACTCGACTTGACTTGAGTTTGTATTGGTGTGTGTGTGTCTGTGTGTGGATGAGAGTGTGAAAGTATGTATATGTATATACATGCACTTCAGAAAGTGTGCATCTGTGTGCGTGTGTGTCTATGGATACATGAGTTTCTATGCAGGTGTCTGCACACACATGAAAACACACTCACAAACATTAATGCAATCACATTTTTGATTAAAATCTTACATTGATTATGTACAAGTGTCCATGTGGATGTGAAGTGTACACGAGGAAGTGAAGAACATAGTGGGCAATTTATTAGGTACCTCATGAAGTCAAGTTCATTGTCATGTGCACAAGTGCATAAATACAATGAAATCTTGCTTGCTACCTATTAAAGTGGCCACTGAGTGAAGTTTCTTGGTCTTCTGTTGCCGTAGCAAATCCACTTCAAGGTTTGATGTGTTGTGCATTCACAGATGCTCTTCTGCACACCACTGTTGCGATTCGTGGTTGAGATACTGCCGCTCTCCTGTCAGCTTGATCCAGTCTGGCCATTCTTCTCTGATCTCTTTCATTAACAATGCATTTTCACCCACAAAACTGCTGCTCACTGGATGTTTTTCACACCATTCTCATAAACTCCTGTGTGTTACTGTAGTGTGTGAAAATCCCAGGGGATCAGCAGTTTCTGAGATACTCAAACCACCCTGCCAGGCACCAACAATCATTCCATGGTCAAAGTCACGAAGATCACATTTCTTCCCCATTCGGATGTTTGGTCCGATCAACAACTGAACTCTTGACCATGCCTGTATGTTTTTATATATTGAGTGCTACCACATGATTGGCTGATTATATATTTGCATTAACTAGCAGGCGTACAGGTATATCTAATAAAGTGGCCACTGTGTCTGCCAATGTAAGTGTATGTGCAATTATGTGAATGTACCTCTATGTATGGCAATGTAATTGTGTTGATGGGGTGTGAAGGTCTTTAAGTCTGAATCAGTGTGCGGGTGCCTATGACAATGTGAAGCTTGCAGATTTATGAGGACGTATGTACTTGAACATGTATAAAATAATCTTGTGTGTGTGTGCATTTCAGGAGTGAGAGCAAGGGTGTCTAAGTGTACCTATATCTGCATCACATGGTTATATTCATATGTGTATATATTGCAACACGCACAAAATGCTGGAGGAACTCAGCAGGCCAGGCAGCATCTGTGGAAAAGATTAGAGTCAACACTTCGGGCCGAGACCCTTCATTAGGTCCTGATGAAGGGTCTCGGCCTGAAGTGTCGTCTGTACTCTTTCCATAGATGCTGCCTGGCCTGCTGAGTTCCTCCAGCATTTTGTATGTGTTGCTTAGACTTCCAGCATCTGCAGATTTTCTCTTGTTTGTGTTTATGTTGGTTTGTTTGTGTGAATGTCCATGCCCGAGTGTGTGTGTGATTACATGTGTGAATATCCATGTGAATGTTGGGGTATGGGAGTGTGTGTGTGTGAGTGTGTGTGTGTGTGTGTGTGTGTGTGTGTGTGTGTGTGTGTGTGTGTGTGTGAGAGCGTGAGTGAGTGTGTGTGTGTGTGTGTGTGTGTGAGAGAGCGTGAGTGAGTGTGTGCGTGTGTGTGTGTGTGTGTGTGTGTGAGCGTGAGTGTGTGTGTGTGTACATGTGTGTGGTGTGTGTGTGTGTGTGTGTGAGAGAGAGCGTGAGTGAGTGTGTGTGTGTGTGTGTGTGTGTGTGTGTGTGTGAGCGTGAGTGAGTGTGTGTGTGTGTACATGTGTGTGGTGTGTGTGTGTGTGTGTGTGTGTGTGTGTGTGTGTGTGTGTGTTTGGGGGGGGGGTGTGAGGGCAGGTACTGACGGTACATTGAGATGGCACTGAGCCGACACAATTCAGATCACTTATAGAAATTAAAGCAATTTCACTGTCTGTGCTTATTATGGCAATAATTTAATTTGGATTGCTTTTAGCTAATTAACACTTCTAATTAATTCGTTGACATCACAATTAAGATGTCTGTTTGAAATTGGTGTCTCCTGATAATCAGGATGAGGAGTCTGATGCTTGCGAGCAGATCGCGTGAGAAAGAGACTAGAAAAAAACTGAATAATAAAACTACAGCGGTTAATGAACTTCTGTCAGTTGTTGTGATGAGATCAGGTTGTCACTTTGGGATGTTTATGTACAGCAAATGGCTCAGTTGTAAGATTTCTGATTAGTGTTTGTGGAGATAAAATAAAGAGAAATTTCTTTGCAGTGTAAACATGGATAGATTGGCATTTTATTTCCCTTTTGAGAGATAATGCTGGGACTGACTAATCATGCGTGGCCCTGTGAAGTCTCATTCCTTTAACTTTCCTGCTACCTGCTGCCTTGTTAACACAGAGCAGAACTTGGTCACAAGTGGAACTTCATAGTGGTCAAATATTTTAATTCCCATTCCTATTCCTGTTCTGACATGTTGGTCCATGGACCCCCTCTTGTGAAAAGATGAGGCCACCCTCAGCTTAGAGGAACACCTTATACTCTGTCTGGATAGCTTCCAGCCAGAAGGCATGAATATCGATTTTCCCTACTGGTAAAAATTTTCCACCCTCCTTCCTTTAATCCTCACTCTGACCTTTTGCCCCCTCACATGTCTATTAGTTCCACCTGGGTCCCCTCTGCCTTCCCTTTCTCCTATGACCCACTCTCCTCTCCTACCAGATTCCTTCTTCTCCAGCCCTTGACCTTTCCCTCCCACCCTCCTTCTCCTCCCCCCACCTTTCTATTCTGGCACCTTACCCCTTCCTTCTCAGTCCTGAAGAAGGGTCTCAGCCTGAAGCGCTGGCTGTTTATTCATTTCCATAGATGCTGCCTGACCTGCTGAGTTCCTCCAGCATTTTGTGTGTGTCGTGTTCCACTAGTCGTTTACCTTCTTGAGTCCCTTTTACCTCATCTTCACCAGGTTGCTTTATCACTCAGTATTTACCATTCCTTTCTAGCTTGGCTGAAGTGCACCCTTCCAATATCAGAATCAGAGTTAAAAATTAATTTAGAAACTATTGCCATTTTTGGGGGAAGAATACTATATTTCCACATCTCACTGGGTGGGAAGGGGGATAGATGTGCTTCCAAACTTCATTCCTGGAGAGCCTGGCCCCAGGTTTCTCACCCTGGTCTCATTAACGTCTCTCCATTCATTCACCAAATTTCCTTAACATATTTTAATCTTCAGCCATTTCATTCCTTAAGGTTACAAATTCAAGGGAAGACAACTATGCATGTAGCATAATTTTCCCTCATACCATTGTACATAGAATGTAGCGAACATTTGAGAAAATTTCTGCATTTCCAAATTCTTTTTCCTCAAAATATAATTGCTGCTTCTTCCAGCATCTGTTAGTCTTGTGAGACCGTGGATTTGCGCCTGGAAAGTCTTCACTCTCCAGGGCGCAGGCCTGGGCAAGGTTGTATGGAAGACCAGCAGTTGCCCATGCTGCAAGTCTCCCCTCTCCATAACACCAATGTTGTCCAAGGGAAGGACATTAGGACCCATACAGCTTGGCACCAGTGTTGTTGCAGAGCAATGTGTGATTAAGTGCTTTGCTCAAGGACACAACATGTTCCCTCAACTGGGGCTCAAACTCACTACCTTCAGGTCGCTAGTCTAGTGCCTTAACATGCCCACACTTCTTCCAGCATTATACAGCAATAACTACTTGTATCTTTGCATCACTCCAGAAGTTCGCTGACTCATGTCCAACTATGAACCATCTCATGCCTCAACATGACTTCCTGTTGGAGCATTGCAAGCAAGTTTATTCTGGAAGGTTCTGTAATTGGATGCTCCCAAAGCAATTATATTTTCCCAGGACATTGCATATATGGACAGTCATCCTGGTAAATCAATAACTTACCTTAATCTTTGCTCCTTGTCCTATTACTTTTGACTATTAGCTCATCTCCCCAGTTTGGGGCCCACAAGTGATGGCCTGAGTCAAAGGCCTCAGCTGCACCCTGGTCAGCCATGCTGAATCCCGATTTATCACCCACCTGATATTGAAGCATGGCTTGGCTCCTGATTCCAAATTGGGCACTGGCCACGCAAAGAAAGGACTCACTCTGCCTGAAGCCAAGTGCTACTGAAGTTTGCAGTGGGATAGGACTGAAAAGGTACTATAGACCTTACCCCAACTGACGTATTTGCCTGAAGCTCCCAACTGATACACTAAAGTCTCCGGTCACTTATCCTTCCCCCTTGGAAATAGAAATGAAAATAACACTCTCTAGGATAATTCTGTAAAACTGTGTATCATTGTTGCAGTCTGGAAGCAGAAGAGGGCACAAAGAGGAGTGATCAAAATGGCCAGACTATCCTTGGACCTGGGAGAGTCATGGAGTGATAGACCTCAGGAACAGACCTTTGGGCTCAACTTGGCCATGATGACTAATGTGCCCATCCAGGCTAGTCTGATTTGCCGGTATTGAGCCCGTCTCTCTGAATATTTCCAATTCATGGACTGTCCAAATGCCTTTTAATATTGTTCGTGTATGTGCCTCAACTACTTCCTTGGGCAGCTGTTTCTTTCCCTGAGAAAAAAAATATGCACATTCACCCTATCTACATCCTTTGAGATTTTATACTCCTCTTGAGGACCACCCCTTAGTCTCATATACACCCGAGGAAAGTTAAAGGCCAGGATCTAAATGGAGTATTTGAAACCAGGAAAAAGTCCCTTCACGGGCTGGATGGCCAACCCTGGGAAATGGATTTTAGGTAACTGCCAAAAAGAAAGACTAGAGAACTCAGAATGTTTTCATTTTAAAAGTGAGCTGTAATGATATCAAAAGTAGTTTGGTGCGGAAACAGAATCAGTCATAACTTCCCAAGGGGAGTTGGCTAACTGGAAAGATTAGCAGAGCTGCTGAGAGAGAGGAAGCATGTCTGTGGTGATCCTTTATGTGGCAGGCTTGTGTACAGCCTGCTTGATCTATCCGAAACACTGGTTGACATGACAACATACGTTTTACCTTTGAGGCCTATGGGTGTTTTATAAAACTGGAAGCTTGGCCTTGTATAGAGGTACAACATTCTCTGTAGTTGACAATTTTAACTCCTCTTAAACTTCTGGGCAAGATATCATGACAATGTTTCTACCTGCCAGAGAGAATACCCGGTCAAGTACTAAAGACCAGTGCTGATCAACTAGCTGGAATATTCACTGAGATCTTTAAACTCTCGCATCTGAGGTACCCACCTGCTTCAAACAGGCTTCACTTATATTGGTGCCTAAGAAGAACGTGGCAACCTGCTTCAATGACTATCATCCGGTAGCACTTACATCCACAGTGATGAAGGGTTTTGTGAGGTTAATGAAGCAACATATCAACTCCTGCCTGGGAAGTGACTTAGATCGGCTTCAACTTGCCTACAGGCACAACAGGTCCATCGCAGATGTAATGATGCAGCTCTATAAAACTCTGGTTAGGCCACAATTGGAGTACCATGTCCAGTTCTGGTCACCTCACTATAGGAAGGATGTGGAAGCATTGGAAAGGGTACAGAGGAGATTTACCAGGATGCTGCCTGGTTTAGAAAGTATGCATTATGATCAGAGATTAAGGGAGCTAGGGCTTTACTCTTTGGAGAGAAGGAGGATGAGAGGAGACATGATAGAGGTATACAAGATAATAAGAGGAATAGATAGAGTGGATAGCCAGCGCCTCTTCCCCAGGGTACCACTGCTCAATACAAGAAGACATGGCTTTAAGATAAGGGATGGGAAGTTCAAGGGGGATATTAGAAGAAGGTTTTTTACTCAGAGAGTGGTTGGTGCGTGGAATGCACTGCCTGAGTCAGTGGTGGAGGCAGATACACTAGTGAAGTTTAAAAGACTACTGGACAGGTATATGGAGGAATTTAAGGTGGGGGCTTATATGGGAGGCAGGGTTTGAGGGTCGGCACAACATTGTGGGCTGAAGGGCCTGTACTGTGCTGTACTATTCTATGTTCTATGTTCTACTTCTAGATGCCACCTCATTGGCTATTCGCTCAACTTTGGAACATCTGGACGGCAAAGATGCATACATTAGGATGCTCTTTATCGACTACAGCTCTGCAATGAATACTATCATTGCCTCAAAACTAATCAAAAGACTTTTGCCTCAATACCTCCTTATACAATTGGCTCTTTGATTTCCTCACAGTCAGTTCGGATTGGCAAAAACATCTCCTGCACAATCACTATCAGCACAGGTGAGCCACAAGGCTGTGTGTTTAATCCCCTGCTCTACTCCCTTTACACTGATGACTATGTGGTTAAGTACGGCTCCAATGCTATATTCAAGTTTGCTGATGACACAACTGTCACAGGCCAAGTCATAGGCGTTGATGAATCAGTGTTTAGGAGGTAGACTGAAAATCTGGCTGAGTGGTGCCATAACAATAACCTCTTACTCATGCCAGCAAGACCGAAGAGCTGAGTATCGACTTCAGGAGGAGGAAACTAGAGGTCCATGAGCCAGTCTTCATTGGAGGATCAGAGGTGCAGAGGGTCAGCAACTTTTAATTCCTCGATGTTATAAGTTAGGAGGACCTGCCTTGGGCCCAGCATGTATGCAATTACGAAGAAAGCACAGCATGCCCTTACTTTCTTATGAGTTTGTGGAGATTCAGCATGACATCTAAAACTTTGACAAACTTCTATACAGTAGATGTGCAGTGAAGAGTATACTGACTGGCTGCATCACAGCCTGTTATGGAAACACCAATGCCCTTGAATGGAAAATCCTACAAAAGGTAATGGAGACAGCCCAGTCCATCACGAGTAAAGTTCTCCCCACCAGCGAGCACATCTACACAAAATATTGTCACAAAAAGAAAGCAGCATCCATTATCAAGGACTCCTACCACTGAGGTCATGTTCTTTTCTCACTGCTGCCATCAGGAAGGTGGTACAGGAGCCTTGGGATTCACACCACCAGTTCAGGAACAGTTATGACCCTTCAATCATCAGGCTCTTGAACCAAATGGGATAACTTCATTCAACTCCACTTGCCCCATTGTTGAAATGTTCCCGCAACCTATAGACTCACTTTCAAGGACTCTTCATCTCATGTTATCAAAATTTATTGCTTACTTATTTATTTTATTTTTCTCTTTTGTATTTGCAGTTTGTTGTCTTTTACACATTGGTTGAATGCACAAGTTTTTGAACTTTGAACCTGGTAGACAGTCCCACCACCTCTCACCCATCACCTCAATCCCCCACTTTTCACCACCCACATTAATTCCCTCTTCATATTTTCCTTCTCCTCTTCTATCATAACCTATAACCAGGTTATCAGGCTTCACTGTTGTGAGCCAAAGCACATCGCAGTTTACAAACCAACTTCTTTCATGAATTCCAAAACCATGAGCCCTAAATCTCTCCTTATCTGTGGCACTAATTTTCCTAGTGCCTGTACCTTCAGTTATCCCTTGACCCTTGGTGTTTTCCAATTCCTTGACTCTCTATCTTATCACTAGACCATACGATCATCAGAATTAGGCTATTCAGTCCATCAAGTTTGCTCCACCATTCAATCATGGCTGATTTTTTTCAACCCTGTTCCCCCTGTAACTTTTACCCCCCCCACCTTAGCAATAATGAACTTAACCATCTCTGCCTTAAATACATACAATGACTTGGCCATGCGCACCCTGTGTGGTAGTCAATTCTATAGATTCACTACCCTCTGGAGAAGAAATTCATCATCATCTCAGTTTTAAAGGTAAGTCCCTTTATTCTGGGACAAACCTTAGATCCTAGACACTCCTACAAATGGGAAAATGCTTTCCATGTCCACTCTGTCGGTCCAGGCTTTTCAGTAAGGATCATAATTCTCCCCTCATCCTCATGACCCCATCGAGTACAGGCTCAGAGATATCAAATGCTCTTCATATACCGTGGACGTATAGACAAGAAGAAACCAAACTGACAGTCTCTTACCTCTGCAAATCTGATCTTGGAGTTTTGTTTCAGTTCTCACTGTGGGCATTAGCTATCCTTGTCAGTATCACAAAACAAAAGCCTGTTATTGTGTTATTTGGATCCAAAGGAGTACCAGGATACACTGTTGCAGTAAAATTACTTTGCAGATGACAGAAATTCAGTGAGAAAGTGTTGTGTAGAGAGACCTACTTGTGTATGTGACTACACATCTGGCAATGATAATGTACTGCTGCATGAATTGTCTTGCGTTAAGAATATAATTGTGCTTCTGTTACGTTAATGAATTCTATTCAGTTATAATGGTCCACCCCATATGTCTTTGGCATGCTTGGGTAAATAGTGTGGGAAATGTAGATCAGAAATTAGTTAAACCATGACAGTGGCTTACAGGAGCACTAGTAAAAGGCAGGTGTGAAACTGTCTGTTCTTTGATCAGTGGGGTTCCAGTCCCATGCAGAAAGTCTGGTATAAGATTCTCCAACACTATCCATACACATGGAGTCTCTTCCTGATGTGTGGCAAGGTCTCTTTATTGGACAGTGTGGTCTTTCCATTCCGACCAGATGAGCTGCAATGGACAATGGATAGTTGAAGTCAAAGACTCGGTCGAATTTATTACCATATGCCCAAGTGCACGTATGCACAGGTGAAATGAAAAGCTTACCTGCAGCAGCAGCACTGGTTCACAACATCGTTTTGGCAGCTTTCACAAGAAGAGCATATACATCATTTCTACAAGAAAATATAAAGTAAAGTCCATCTGAATGGTCATTGTTTTCCAAAATTGTACTGATTAAGACTGTGCCATTTGGTTCAAGAACCGAGTTGTTAAATGGATGTATCTACTCTAGAACCTGGTGGTGTGGGGCTTCAGGCTTCAGTAACTCTGACTGGATGGTAGTTGCAAGAAGATGCCATGGCCTGGATGGTGGGAGTCTTTGATCAAGAGATGTTGCCTACTTGAGGCATCACCTCATGTAGATACTAGCAGGGTCGGGAAGGAATGTGCCTGTGGTGTTCTGCTCTCTGCCATAGCTTTTGTTCCTCTGCATTCAGATTGTTGTATCAGACCATGATGCAACCAGTCAGGATACATTCAATAGCACATGTGTAGAAAGTTTTAAAAATGTTTATTTTATTAAGATACGTGTGGAATAACTCCTCTGGCCCTTTGAGATGTGCCACCCAGCCCTATCCCCTGATTTCATACTAGCCTGATCACGGGACAATTCACAATGACCAATTAACCTGCCAACTAGTACGTCTTTAAACTGTGGGAGGAAACTGGAGGACCGGGAGGAAACCCATGCAGTCACGGAGAGAATGTACAAACTCCTTACAGGCAGCGATGGGAATTGAACCCAGGTCACCCATACTGTAAAGTGATGTGCTGACCACTATGCTACCATGCTGCCTTGTGCAGACTACCCTATTTTATTCAAAAGAATACGTCTCAGTGCCTGGTGGCAGATCACAGAATGGTTATCGATTAGAAGGTTCACATTTGGCTGATTAGTTCTGTACTGGCTCTATTCGGCACCAATCTGACCAATCCCCCATACTGCCTCTACCACTTTTGCTAGCCCTGTGCACTCTTTTCTTACGGATAATTACCTAGATCACTTTGGAATGCCATGACTGAATCTGTCTCCACCCTTCACCCCAGAAGGATATTCTAGACTCCAACCACACACTGTGTTGAAAAGGGTTTCCCTCATTCCCCTCTCCATCCTTTTCTCTAGTCACATCCATTCTATGTTCCCTGCTTTATGACTTCCTGCCAATAGAAATAACTTCTCCCTGCTCACCCTGTATCCATCAAGGCTTTAACCCCCCCCCCCCCAAGAAGATCCCCTTGAAACATTCTCTTTTTCCACGGAAAACAACTCTAGCCTCCTCAACATATACACAGTGCTAAAATGCCTCAAATCTGTAATGACTTTGGCAAATTACTTCTGCACCCTTGTCGAAGCCTTTGCACTTTTCTCGGTGTGTTGTCCAGAAATAGACACAGTGCTTCAGTCGTGGCAGAGTTGAAGTCTCATAGTGGCTCATCGTGACTCCTTGCTCTTGCACTGACTCTGAGTGTATTTAAACTACTTCCTCAGCCTTCCCTCTGCACAAATATCTCTTCTTTTTATATGCCTCTTTTAGAATTGTGTCTCTGGCTTCTTGTGTTCAGTACAACTGATGTGCAGGACCAATGTTAGGTCAGTATCACGATCTGAGAGCTCAGGGCCCATCCCTGTGACTGTGTGGGATTTCCCCTGGCACTCTGGGTGTTTCTCACATCTCAAAGAAGGCTGTGGGTTACTGGTTAATTGGCTACTGTAAGTTTTCTCGTAGTACAGTATAGGTAACCGGCAAAAGAATCAAAAGGGAGCTGATGGCGAATGAGCTGCAGTGGTACAGAGAAATAGGAGAGTGGGAACTAGCAGAGCAAATGGCCTCAGTCTGTGCCTTGATAAGTATCAGGTGGCAGCAGCACTCCGTTCAAAATTGTTCAACTGTTGGAGTTTCTGCAGTTCGCAAGCCTCCAGTGCGCAGCAGGATTTCATCCGTGATAACAAGCCAGTGAAGCAAGCATAAGCATGTGACTCTCAGTGTGTGTACTCTGAGAGGGCAGCTAAAGCTGTGCTGTGTGCTCGCGGAGTAATGGCACGTGAAACATGGAGCTGAGGGAGGGAATTTGCAGCAGCTTTGTCTCTAATCTGTTTATTCTTTTCCATTGATGTTGCCTGGCCTGCTGCGTTCTGCTTGCACTTTGTGTGTTATCTCATCTTTTTCACTTCTGCTTAAAGATCACCAGCCTGATAAGTCAACGCTAGTTCCAGAAAATAACAGGAACACTCAGCTGTTCAGGTAGCATCCATGAAGAGAGATGCACAGTTATTGGTTCAGCTCACTAATTCGTGGGAGAGTTAGAAATGAAACAAGTTTTAAGTTGCAGAGATAGGGAAGGGATGGAGAAAACAAGGAATGTCTATAATAAGATGGAGACCCAAAGAGATGGAATGACAGAAGTGGTGGTGGTACTAGCTGAGAGGTTGGTAAAGTCTGGTCAATCATTGTTAAACTGTCTGAATAAACAGAAGATAATCTATCAGTTTACACTAATAATACTTGGTCATTTAATTTCTCGTGGTCTCCACCCTTTCACAGAAATTCCATTTGATCTCTCCATCCCTCCCCCTGTGACTTAAATCACATTGGTCTTCTAGCAGTTCTTATCTTTGACCTGAAAGGTCACTATTTTTATTTATCCTTGTTCTTATTTCCACTTGAAACTTATTTTTTGATGCTTATTTGTAAAAGTAAATTAATCAAAACAGCTGTTTGTTCTATGAACCCAGTCATTCCTGGAAATAAAATCTTCACAGTTGCTGGGACAAATTTCCAGAGTAACTAAACATTCACCGGTAGCTTGTCCAACCTTACCCCATATCCACTTTATTCAGGCTGAGTACAGACATACTACATTAAACAGGCAGGGTGATGTGAAGGAATTTTAGTTCTATTTGAATTCCTTGTTTCCTGGTGCTTAGTGTAAATGTAGCAAGTTCCCAGCACTAACTCACTCCACTTAAGATGGAACTGTTTTCTTTTCCAGCCTAATAGAGGCCTTTCATCAAGCAAGTACAGCTGCACCCCAGTCAATGAGAGAATTCTCCGAGTGTCATCTTTAAACTGGATAAAACCCATCGCACAGTGACAGAAAACCAGATGCATGGGAAGTCTTCCACTAGTTGACCGGACAAATAGATACTTAGTCAGCAGTGATGAAGAATATTTTTATATTATAAAGAACAGAAGTAACATCTTGGTATGCCCATGGCACTGGATCCGCATGTAATCCATGACTTATTCAGTTCATTCAGGTTTGTAACTGCAATTTTCCTGCCATTCCAATCAATCATTGATTACCCTCCAATGTATGGGCATCTGCCTGCTCCCGTTTCAGTGACGTGCACATGTATCAAAAGGACAGGCAGGTGGGCAGAGGGCGTGGATTGGGCCTGTTGGTGAAAAAGTAAAATCGAGTCCTGAGAAAGAAGTGACATAGGATCAGGAGATGTAGAATCCTTGAGATAGAGTTGAGAAACTGCAAGGGTAAAAAGACCCCAATCAGAATTATATACAGGCCTCCAAACAGTAGCCAGGATGCGGGGTACAAATTACAACAAGTGATAGAAAAGGCATGTAAAGAGGACAATGTTATGATGGTCATGGGAGATTTCCATATGCAGGTAAATTGCAAAAATCAGGTTGGTGCTGCGTTCCAAGAAAAGGAATTTGTAGAATGCATATGAGATGGATTTTTAGAGCAACTTGCAGTTGACTGAGCTAGGGAGAAGGCAATTCTGAAATGGGTGTTATGTGATGAACCACATTTGATTAGGGAACTTAAGGTAAAGGAACCCTTAGGAGACAGTGATCATGATACGACAGGAATCATCAGGTTCAGTTCGCTGCTCCACAACATTTACTTGGCTCTGAACTGAACAGAAGGTCTGCGGCTTCATGTCTGCGGAAGGACTTTCTTTCCTGGACTTCAGTTCTGAATGCTATTTATTTGCTTTTTATATCTGTTTTTTCTCTATGTATGTAGGATGTTTGTGGATCTTGTTTTCAATGAGTTTCTTTGTTTTGTGGCTGCCTATAAAGACACAAATCTTAGGGTTGTATAATGTATACGTATTTTGATAATAAATGTGCTTTGAACTTCAAACTTTGACCTAATTCTGCAGTTTGAGATGGAGAAGCTAAAATAGGATGTGTTGGGTATAACATTGGTGAAAGGTAACTTCAGAGGCATGAGAGAGGAGCTGGCTAAGGTTGATTGGAAAGGGACACTAGCAAGGATGATGGTTGTGCAGCGATAACAGGAGATTCTGGGAGTAATTTCAAAGATGCAGGATCAATTCATCCCAAAGATGAATTCAGTTTAAATTTGAATCCATGGCAGAGTCTCAAAAGGCATTTGTGATCCAGTGTGCCTTCTCCTGGATGAGGGGGAGAAGTGTGATGGACAGAACAGATAATAAAGATTCACTTAATGATTTTTTTTATCAACAGTTGAGTAGCAGATGCCTTAACAGTTTGGAGTTTAGAAGAATGAGAGGAAATCTCACTTAAGTGTAAAATTCTGAAGAGTTTGATTGGGTAGGTACTAAGAGGATATTTCCCTTCCTTGGAGATTCTCGTAATCAGGCAGGGCCTACTTGTCATCCACAAGGAGGAATTTCTTCTCCCAGTCATGCCTCTTCAGAATTCTTTACCCTGGGAAGAGGTAGATGAAGAGTCATTTGGTCAAAGGGGAGATAGTCTTTGGAATACTGAGGGATCAATGATTATAATGAACAGACAGGAGAGAGAAATTGAGACTAATCATCAGATCAACCATAATCTTCTTTGAAGAGTAGATCTTATCTTCAACAATATCCCATGGGATCTTTTTAAGTTCACCAATTCAAGAGACAGCATACTTAGTGTCTGGAGAAATATTGGAAGAAATCACAATCTCATAACAAAGGAATGTGGATGCAAGACCAACCATATCACAGCTGACATACCAGAGAAGGTAAATCAGAAAATGAGGCAGAAAGAATGATTAGTAATTTTTGGGCCCATTACCTCAACTCTTTATCCAGTATCTCAGCAGATAGAATGGTGCTGCTTCCTACACTCATATAGAACTTGAAAATGTCATTAGTTTTGCTGCAGTTTCCACACATTCACACAACCTCCAGCTCTTTCCTTCCCTCTCTGGATCTCTGTTTTCACTTCAGAGGAAAGACTTGCTATAACGATCTGTAGTAAAACCACAGACTCCAATCCTAAACATTGAGTGTACGTCTTCAGGATCCTGTACCTACTTCTTGATGGTAGCAGTAAGAAGAGGTGGTGTTGTTTTGAATTTTGAGGCATTGCCTTTTGAAGGTGTCCTCGATGCTGGAGAGGTTAGCTCATGATGGAGCTGTCTGAGTTTGCAACTCTCTGCAGCTTTTTCTGATCCTGCGCAGTGGCCCCTCCATACCAGACGGTGATGTGACCAGTTAGAACGCCCTTCATGGTACGTCTGTAGAAGTTTGCAAGAGCCTTTGACATACTGAGTATCCTCAAACTCCTATGAAATATCACTGCTGTTGTGCTTTCTTTGTAACTACATCAACATGTTAGGCCCAGGATAGATCTTCATAGATGTTGACATCCAGGAAATTGAAACTGCTCACCCTTTCTACTGCTGATCCCTTGGTGAGGACTGGTGTGTGTTTCCTTGATTTCCACTTCCTGAACCCCACAATCAATTCCTTGGTCTTACTGATATTGAGTGCAAGGACGTTGTTTCATCACCACTCAACCAGCTGATCTGTCTCACTTCTATATGCCCTCTCCTCACCACCTGAAATGATGGCATCAGTAGTTGTGTCATCAGGAAATTTATACTTTGAGCTGTGCCTAGCCACACAGTCGTGGGTATGGAGAGAGTGGACCAGTGGGCTAAGCACACATACTTGAGGTGTGGCAGTGTTCATTGTCAGCGAAGAGGAGATATTATTTCCAATCTGTACTGACTGTCGATCCTGATGAGGAAGTCAAAGATCCAGTTGCAAAGGGAGGCACAGAGGCCCAGGTTTTGAAGCTTGTTGATTAGTATTGAGGGTATGTTGGTGTTGAACACTGAGCTGTAATCGATAAACAGAAGCTTGATGTAGGTATTAATATTGTCCAGGTGGTCCAAGGCCAGCTTGAGACAGCTCACCCCGCTCTTCTTGGGCACTGGTATGATTGCTGACATTTTGAAGCAAGTGGGAACCTTTGACTGCTTCAATAAGAGATTGAAGATGCTTTTGAACACTCCCGCCAGTTGGTTTACACAGGTTTCGAGTACCCTACCAGGTTCACCATCAAGGCCTGATGCTTTGCAAGGGTTAATCCCCTAATGTTCTGATATTGACCTCTGAAACAAAGATTACATGGTGACCAGATGCTGTGGGAATTCTCACAGGTGTAGTCTTATTCTCCCTTTCAAAGCATGAATAAAAGGTGTTGAGCTCACCTGGGAGTGAAGCATCACAGCCATTCATGATGTTAGGTTTTGCCTTGCAGGAAGTAATGGCCTGCAAACCCTGTCGGATCTGATGTGTATCTGATTCCATCTCTAACCTGGGTCAGAATTGGGTTTTCACTCTTAAAATAGCCTTCCATAGGTCATACCTGGACTTTGTATAGTGCTGTATCCAGTCTTGAAAGCCATAGATGTAGTCCTTAACAGCCTACGGATCTGCACAGCTGTTGGTTTGGGTATGTCTGGTATATATTATGTGACTTGACTATACTTTCTTCCTTCATGCCTCTGTAAGGGTTTGATTCCATTCTCCACTATATTTGCCCTGTTTGATGAAACTTTCCATACATGTACCTGTGAGATGTCTTCCCTCATCCTCTACTATGACTTCCCCTCCACCATTGTGAACAGACATATTGGCTGCACGACTTCTATTTCCCACACTCCTGCGAACAACCCTTATCCCAGCTAGAGAAAGTGTAGAATTCTTCACCTTCCACCTCTTCAACATTCAAGGGATAATCTTTCTTTACTGTTGTCACACCACCATGATTCCTCTCCCCTTTCAACATTTCAAAGTGACTGTCCCTTACTGAGTCCCGGGCCTGCTCTTTCATAGCAACTAACAAATTCTCTCCTTACAAACACAAAGGATGTTATCACTGTCATTTCACCTCTTCCCATTTTCCAAGGACTTGTTCAATCCTTCCAGGTGATGCAGTGATTGACCCGAACTTCTTCCAATGAAGTGTACTATGTTTAACGTGGTGTCTTCTCTACTGGAAAAACAAAATGCAGATTAGGTGGCCACTTTAATTCTAATCCCACTTCCACTCTGGCCTAACTGTCAGTGACTAGGTTTAGGAGTCTCTGACATGACAGAGGTGAATACAAAAGAAGACGAAGAGTTGCACTACTGATGAGAGAAGAGCTTAATGTCTGTACGTAGTGAGGATTTCCTGGTGGCCAACCATTTTAATTCTTATCTTCATCCCCATTTGACATGTCAGTTCATGGCCTCCTCTTATGCCATGATGAGGCCACTCTTAGGATGAAGGAATAATACCTCATATTCTGTTTAGGTAACCTCCAACCTGATGACATGACTACCGATTTCTCCTTCTGTAAATCTTTTTGTTCCCTCTCACTTCCCTCTTCTATTCCCCACCCTGGCCTCTTACATCTTCTCCTCACCTGCCTGTCACCTCCCCTTGGTGCCCCTCCTTCTTCCCTTTCATGGTCCACTCTCCTCTCTTTTCAGATTCCTTCTTCTCCAGCCCTTAGCTTTCCTACCCACCTAGCTCCATCTATTACCTTCTGGGTAGTCCTCCTTCCACCTTTTTATTCTGGTATCTTCCCCCTTCTGTTCCAGTCACAAAGAAGGATTTTGGCCCAAAACGTTAACTGCATGTTCACTTCCATAGATGCTGCCTGATCTGCTGAGTTCTTCCAGTATTTTGTGTGTGTTGCTCTTGATTTCCAGCATTTGTAGAATTGCTTTTGTTTATATTAGTGAGCCTACCCTGGAAGGATCATCCATTGAGATCTTATGTTACAATGAGGTCCAACACAACCTTGAGGAACAGTACTTCTACCTTCAAGCTGTGCACATGGCAGCCTTCTGGACTCAGTATTGAATTCTACAACTTGAGGTACCTTGCCTTCCACGTCTCTATTGGAACTGTACATTTTGTGATGTAAGTCATACATCTGGGATACCTACTTAGCTTCTTCTCTCTTCATTGCTTGAACTGCTAGACCAGTCCTACAGCTTTGCATTTCAAAGGATTCAAAGTACCTACAAAAAATATCCACCCCCTTGGAAGTTTTCATGTTTTATTGTTTTACAACATTGAATCACAGTGGATTTAATTTGGCTTTTTTGACACTGATCAGCAGAAGAGACTCTTTCATGTCAAAGTCAAAACAGATCTCTACAAAGTGATATAAATTAATTAGAAATATAATTAATAAAATAATTGATGGCATAAGTATTCACCCCCTTTAATATGACACACCAAATCATCACTGGTTCAGCCAATTTGTTTCACAAGTCACATAATTAGTTAAATGGAGATCACCTGTGTGCAGTCAAGGTGCATCAATTGATTGTAGTAAAAATACACTGGTATCTGGAAGGTCCAGCTGTTCGTGAGTCAGTATCCTGGCAAAATTTATACCATGGAGACAAAAGAACACTCCAAGCAACTCTGCGAAAAGATTATTGAAAAGCCCAAGTCAGGAGATGGATGCAAGAAAATTTCCAAGTCACTGAGTATCCCTTGGAGAACAGTTAAGTTAATCATCAAGAAACAGAAACAATATGTCACAGCTGTAAGTCTGCCTAGAGCAGGCCATCCTCAAAGACTGAGTGACCATGCAAGAAAGGGGCTAGTGAGAGAGGCCACCAAGAGACTATGGCAACTCTAGGGGATTTACATGCTTCAGTGGCTGAGAAGGGAGAGACTGCGCTTACAATTACTGTTGCCCGGGTACTTCATCAATAGGTTTCAATTTGTACGTTTAATGTCAGAGAAATGTATACAATATTCATCCTGAAATTCTAATTCTTCACAAGCATCCACGAAAACAGAGGAGTTCCACAAAGGGTGAATGACAGTTAAATATTAGAACCCCAAAGCCCCCCCCCACCCCCCACCACGCATAAGCAGCAGCAAAGCAATGACCCCCCCTGCCAGCAAAAAGCATCGGCACCCCCCACCGAGCACTGAAACGTGCAGAAAAGCATCAATAAAGACACAGACTTGCAGTACCCCAAAGACTACTTGTTCATCTGGTATTCGACATACCACAGGCTCCCTCTCTCTCCCCCTAATAAGAGAAAAAGAGGTGTTCCTGTTTCACAGTGAGAAGGGAGACATAACAAAGAAACTCACCGATTTATGGTGTTAGAAGTCTGTTGCATCGCTTCTTCCGAGCTCTGTGCCCAAAGAACTCGGGTCTCTGGGCACACAGCCAGCAGCCAGTTCACTGCTTTCAATCTTCCATCTCCCACAATGCATCAGGCGGCAGCACTGGCCTTGAATCTGCCCGCCTCCAGAGCTATGAAAATCCAGCACCCTGAAGGCGCGCCAGTCTTCCAGGCCGCATCCTTGGCATATTGAAAAGCGGACGGCTGTTAGGCCCTGAGAAAGGGTCTCATTTCTACAAAGAACCGAAGTCAGCGTGGAACTCCAGGTCAGGGTCTTCAAAAGCACCTTGAAAAGGAAAAAAATAGGTATCAAAGATAGAAATAGAGCTGTTTCCGAAGATACGAGCCAAGGAGTCGCTATTAGGTGACATCGTTCTCCTAAGCTTCGCCCAGACGCAGCTTTGTGGGAGAGTAGTAAAGAAAAAGCCACAGTTGAAAAAAGCTTACACGAAATCTCCACTATAGTTTGTCAGAAAGCATGTGGGAGACTCTGATGTCAGTTGGAGGATTTTGTGGTCTGATGAAACCAAAATTGAGCTTTTTGACCATCAGACTAAACACTATGTTTGGCGTAAGCCGCAAACCGCACATTATCAAAGACACACCATCCCTACTGTGAAGCATGGTGGTGGCTACAGCATACAGTGGGGATGCTTCGCTGCAGCAGGTCCTGAAAGGCTTGTGAAGCAGAAAGTAACATGAATGTAGCAAAATCCAAGTAAAACCTGATGCAGTTTGCAAGAGAACTGTGACTTGGGAGAGATGTGCTTTCCAGCAAGACAATGACCCCAAGCATAAAGCTAAAGCTACACAGAAATGGCTTAAAAAAATAAAATTAATATCCTGGAGTGGCCAAGTCACAGTCCAGACCTCAATCCAATTGAAAATTGGTGGCTGGACTTGAAAAGGGCTGCTCACTCACAATCCCCATGCAATCTGACAAATATTGAACAGTTTTGTAAAGAAGAATGGGGAAAAATTGCAGTGTCCAGATGTGCAAAGCAGATAG
The DNA here is from genome assembly GCF_963921235.1 of Mobula hypostoma. Taxonomy (NCBI): domain Eukaryota; kingdom Metazoa; phylum Chordata; class Chondrichthyes; order Myliobatiformes; family Myliobatidae; genus Mobula; species Mobula hypostoma. The sequence goes on along the minus strand of NC_086105.1, from coordinate 91,256,105 downwards.
GGACCTATCCACACAGACTCAAAGCTGTAATTGCTGCCAAAGGTGCTTCTACAAAATCTGACTTGAAGGGGATAAATAATTATGCAATCAATTATTTTATGTTTTATATTTATAATTAATTTATATCACTTTGTAGAGATCTCTTTTGACTTTGACACAAAAGAGTCTTTTCTGTTGACCAGTGTCAAAAAAGCCAAATTAAATACACTGTGATTCAATGTTATAAAACAATAAGACCATAAGACCATAAGACAAAGGAGCAGAAGTCAGACATTCGGCCCATCGACTCTGCTCCGCCATTTTATCATGAGCTGATCCATTCTCCCATTTATTCCCACTCCCCCGCCTTCTCACCATAACCTTTCATGCCCTGGCTACTCAGATACCTATCAATCTCTGTCTTAAATACACCCAATGACTTGGCCTCCACTGCCGCCCGTGGCAACAAATTCCATAGATTCACCACCCTCTGGCTAAAAAAATTTCTTCACATCTCTGTTCTGAATGGCGCCCTTCAATCCTTAAGTCATGCCCTCTCGTACTAGACTCCCCCATCATGGGAAACAACTTTGCCACATCCACTCTGTACATGCCTTTCAACATTCAAAATGTTTCTATGAGGTCTCCCCTCATTCTTCTAAACTCCAAGGAATATAGTCCAAGAGCGGACAAACGTTCCTCATATGTTAACCCTCTCATTCCCGGAATCATTCCAGTGAATCTTCTCTGTACCCTCTCCAACGTCAGCACATCCTTTCTTAAATAAGGAGGCCAAAACTGCCTACTGTACTCCAAGCGATGTCTCACCAGCACCTTATAGAGCCTCAACATCACATCCCTGCTCCTATACTCTATTCCTCTAGAAATGAATGCCAACATTGCATTCGCCTTCTTCACCACCGACTCAACCTGGAGATTAACCTTAAGGGTGTCCTGTATGAGGACTCCCACGTCCTCTTGCGTCTCTGAACTTTGAATTCTTTCCCAATTTAAATAATAGTCTGCCCGTTTATTTCTTCTGCCAAAGTGCATAACCATACACTTTCCAACATTGTATTTCATTTGCCACTTCTTTGCCCATTCTTCCAATCTATCCAAGTCTCTCTGCAGACTCTCTGTTTCCTCTGCACTACCAGCCCCTCCACCTACCTTCGTATCATCAGCAAACTTAGCCACAAAGCCATCTATTCCATAGTCCAAATTGTTGATGTACAATGTAAAAAGAAGTGGCCCCAACACAGACCCCTGTGGAACACCACTGGTAACCGGCAGCCAACCAGAATAGGATCCCTTTATCCCCACTCTCTGTTTCCTGCCAATCAGCCAATGCTCTATCCACGTATGTAATTTTTACATAATTCCATGGGCTCTTATCTTGTTAAGTAGCCTCATGTGTGGCACCTTGTCAAAGACCTTCTGAAAATCCAAATATACAACATCCACTGCATCTCCCTTGTCTAGCCTACTTGAAATTTCCTCAAAAAATTGTAATGGGTTTGTCAGGCAGGATTTTCCTTTAAGGAATCCATGCTGAGTTCTGCCTATCTTGTCATATGCCACTTGGTACTCTGTAACCTCAACCTTGACAATCGACTCCACAACTTCCCAACCACCGATGTCAAGCTAACAGGTCTATAATTTCCTTTTTGCTTCCTTGCTACCTTCTTAAATAGCGGAGTGACATTTGTAATCTTCCAGTCCTCAGGAACCATGCCAGAATCCATCGACTTTTGAAAGATCATCATTAATGCCTCCGCAATCTCCACAGCTACTTCCTTCAGAACACGCAGGTGCATTCCATCTGGTCCAGGAGATTTATCTACCTTTAGACTATTCAGCTTCCTGAGTACTTTCTCTGTCGTAATTGTGACTGCGCACACTTCTCTCCCCTGCCACCCTTGAGTATCCGGTATACTGTTGATGTCTTCCTCAGTGAAGACTGATGCAAAATACTCATTCAGTTCCTCCGCCATCTCCATATCTCCCATTACAATTTCTCCAGCATCATTTTCTATCAGTCCTATATCTACTCTCACCTGTCTTTGACTCTTTAGATATTTGAAAAAGCTTTTAGTATCCTCTTTGATATTATTTGCTAGCTTCCTATCATAGTTAATCTTTTCCCTCTTAATGACCTTCTTAGTTTCCTCTTGTAAGCTTTTAAAAACTTCCCAATCCTCTGTCTTCCCACTAATTTTTGCTTCCTTGTATGCCCTCTCCTTTGCTTTAAATTTGGCTTTGACTTCTCTTGTCAACCACGGTTGCATCCTTTTTCCATTCGAAAATTTCTTCTTTTTTGGAATATACCTGTCTTGCACCTTCTTCACTTCTCGCATAAACTCTAGCCACTGCTGCTCTGCCGTCTTTCCCACCAGTGTCCCTTTCCAGTCAACTTTGGCCAGTTCCTCTCTCATGCCACTGTAATTTCCTTTACTCCACTGAAATACCGACACATCAGATTTCAGCTTCTCTCTTTCAAATTTCACAGTGAACTCAATCATGTTATGATCACTGTCTCCTAAGGGTTCCTTCACCTCAATCTCTCTAATCACCTCCGGTTCATTACACAATACCCAATCTGGTACAGCCGATGGGCTCAACAACAAGCTGTTCTAAAAAGCCATCTCGCAGACATTCTACAAATTCTCCCTCCTCAGATCCAGTGCCGACCTGATTTTCGCAATCCACTCGCATGTTAAAATCCCCCACAATTATTATAACACTGCCCTTCTGAAAAGCCTTTTCTATTTCCTGTTGTAATTTGTAGTCCACATCCCTGCAGCTGTTTGGAGGCCTATAAATAACTGCCGTCAGGGTCCTTTTACCCCTGTGATTTCTTAGCTCAACCCATAAAGATTTTGCACCTTCCGATCCTATATCACCTCTTTCTAATGATTTAATATAATTTCTTACCAATAAAGCCACGCCTCCCCCTCTGCCTACCTTCCTATCCTTCCGATACACCGTGTATCCTTGGACGTTCAGCTCCCAGAGACATGCATCCTTTAGCCATGTCTCAGTGATGGCCACAATATCATACCTGCCAATCTGTAGCTGTACGACAAGATCATCCACCTTATTCCTTATGCTGCGTGCATCTAAGTATAACACCTTAAGACCAGCATTTGATACTTTTCACTTTGATTTCACTGCAACTTTATTGCACTGCAACTCATCCCAATGGCTACAAATTTGCCCCATCACCTGCCTGTCTTTTCTGACATCTTTATTGCTCACTATCTTAGATTTATTTCTGTTTTCCCCTTCCTCCGCTCTATCATTCCCGTTCCCATCCCCCTGCCAAATTAGTTTAAACCCTCCCTAACAGCTCTATTAAACTTTCCCGCCAGAATATTGGTCCCCTTCGGGTTCAGGTGTAACCTGTCCATTTTGAACAGGTCATACTTCCCCCAGAAGAGATCCCAATTAAACATAAAACATGAAAACTTCCAAGGTGGGGTGTGAATACTCTTTATATGCACTGTACGCAGTACCCTGAGATTTGTCTTCTCCACTAATGGCCACAAAACAAAGAAAAACATGGAACCAGTTCAAAGAAAAGCATCAACTTCCCCCCGCCCCACACACGTAACAAATCAAATTGCGCAAATGGCAGCAAGGACATCAACCCTCACACTGCCCAAAAAAATTGTGTAAATGGCAACAAGAAAGAAACGGTGAAAACACAGAATATATAGCACAAAATCAAAAGAGTCCATATTAAGTTCAGATCAGAGCCCATTATCTGCAGGCCGCCCCGATTGAAAGTTGCCCAAAATAGGAACAGGAAAAGGAGCAACCAGAATCTACAGTCCAAACCACAATCCACAGATCCAGAGCTTTGGTGCCATCCTTTGACAGTGTCAAGGGAGAGAGAGACTATTCAAACGCAAGGACATTCCCTCAGGTGCAGTGAGTGAGAGGGAGAAAGAGAGAGAGAGAACATCACACGTAGACACCTTTCTCTGAGAGCATTGAGCAAGAGGCTAGTAGTTGGTGCTTAACACTTACACACCATGATGTTTTCAATCTTCTGCAATGCTTTAAATTGGCGAGAAGTGAAGTCGATCATGATGTCTAAGCTTCTTGGGTTTGAGGCTGCTCGCATCTTGGAACTTCTCAGAGACAGCAAAGCACCCTATCGCTCAATTGGCCTGAAAATACACCATCAAACTGTAGATCACAGGCTCCAACAGTTTCAGAAGCACATTTAAAAGAATAAGATGATGTAAAAGAGGTGAAAGGAACAGGTTCATGGTCCATCTGTAGGATGTCACTTGTGGTAGCGTTGCTCACTGGTGTCCTCTTCACAACCTTGTACATTATTTCTTTTGTAGGAAAAATGTTTTAACTACATAACACCTCATAGGCCTGATTTTATTCTCACAAGTCAATGAATATGTTGTACAAAAAAGATCACTCCCTGCTTTGTACATAGTTTTCTTCTTTTGATTTTTCTTTTTTCCCTCTCCTTTCCGTAAGTGTATATCTCAATAAATCTTTGTGGAGATTTGTGGTAACTATGACTATATGATATATATGTACAGTACCTGAAAAACATCTTATGGAGATAACAGGAATTCTGCAGATGCTGGAAATTCAAGCAACATATATCAAAGTTGCTGGTGAACGCAGCAGGCCAAGCAGCATCTGTAGGAAGAGGCGCAGTCGACGTTTCAGGCCGAGACCCTTCGTCAGGACTAACTGAAGGAAGAGTGAGTAAGTGATTTGAAAGCTGGAGGGGGAGGGGGAGATGCAAAATGATAGGAGAAGACAGGAGGGGGAGGGATAGAGCCGAGAGCTGGACAGGTGATAGGCAAAAGGGATACGAGAGGATCATGGGACAGGAGGTCCGGGAAGAAAGACAATTGGGGGGGGTGACCCAGAGGATGGGCAAGAGGTATATTCAGAGGGACAGAGGGAGAAAAAGGAGAGTGAGAGAAAGAATGTGTGCATAAAAATGAGTAACAGATGGGGTACGAGGGGGAGGTGGGGCCTTAGCGGAAGCTAGAGAAGTCGATGTTCATGCCATCAGGTTGGAGGCTACCTAGACGGAATATAAGGTGTTGTTCCTCCAACCTGAGTGTGGCTTCATCTTTACAGTAGAGGAGGCCGTGGATAGACATGTCAGAATGGGAATGGGATGTGGAATTAAAATGTGTGGCCACTGGGAGATCCTGCTTTCTCTGGCGGACAGAGCGTAGATGTTCAGCAATGCCTGCCTTTTTGTTGGGTTTGTGGAACAATCTATGTTCCGTGCCTATTCTGGTATCTGTCCCCCACTTTTCCTTCGCTACATCGACGACTGCATTGGCGCTGCTTCCTACACGCATGCAGAACTCGTTGACTTTATTAACTTTGCCTCCAACTTTCACCCTGCCCTCAAGTTTACCTGGTCCATTTCCGACACCTCCCTCCCCTTTCTAGATCTTTCTGTCTCTGTCTCTGGAGACAGCTTATCCACTGATGTCTACTATAAGCCTACTGACTCTCACAGCTATCTGGACTATTCCTCTTCTCACCCTGTCTCTTGCAAAAACGCCATCCCCTTCTCGCAATTCCTCCGTCTCCGCCGCATCTGCTCTCAGGATGAGGCTTTTCATTCTAGGACGAGGGAGATGTCTTCATTTTTTAAAGAAAGGGGCTTCCCTTCCTCCACTATCAACTCTGCTCTTAAACGCATCTCCCCCATTTCACGTACATCTGCTCTCACTCCATCCTCCCACCACCCCACTAGGAATAGGGTTCCCCTGGTCCTCACCTACCACCCCACCAGCCTCCGGGTCCAACATATTATTCTCCGTAACTTCCGCCACCTCCAACGGGATCCCACCACTAAGCATATCTTTCCCTCCCCGCCTCTCTCTGCATTCCGCAGGGATTGCTCCCTACACAACTCCCTTGTCCATTCGTTCCCCCCATCCCTCCCCACTGATTTCCCTCCTTGCACTTATCGGTGTAAGCGGAACAAGTGCTACACATGCCCTTACACTTCCTCCCGTACCACCATTCAGGGCCCCAAACAGTCCTTCCAGGTGAGGCATCACTTCACCTGTGAGTCAACTGGGGTGATATACTGCGTCCGGTGCTCCCGATGTGGCCTTTTATATATTGGTGAGACCCGACGCAGACTGGGAGACCGCTTTGCTGAACATCTACGCTCTGTCCGCCAGAGAAAGCAGGATCTCCCAGTGGCCACACATTTTAATTCCACATCCCATTCCCATTCTGACATGTCTATCCACGGCCTCCTCTACTGTAAAGATGAAGCCACACTCAGGTTGGAGGAACAACACCTTATATTCCGTCTGGGTAGCCTCCAACCTGATGGCATGAACATCGACTTCTCTAACTTCCGCTAGGCCCCACCTCCCCCTCGTACCCCATCTGTTACTCATTTTTATGCACACATTCTTTCTCTCACTCTCCTTTTTCTCTCTCTGCCCCTCTGAATATACCTCTTGCCCATCCTCTGGGTCACGCCCCCCCCCTGTCTTTCTTCCCGGACCTCCTGTCCCATGATCCTCTCGTATCCCTTTTGCCTATCACCTGTCCAGCTCTCGGCTCTATCCCTCCCCCTCCTGTCTTCTCCTATCATTTTGGATCTCCCCCTCCCCCTCCAACTTTCAAATCCCTTACTCACTCTTCCTTCAGTTAGTCCTGACGAAGGGTCTCGGCCTGAAACGTCGACTGCGCCTCTTCCTATAGATGCTGCTTGGCCTGCTGCGTTCACCAGCAACTTTGATGTATGTTGCTTATCTTATGGAGATGTTTGTTTGATGATGAACTTCAATAAAAAATAAATTACAAAAAAAAAACTTGCTATCAATCTGTTGATCACATTTCATCCCCAAAGAAACCCTGACAACACCCTTTCATCCATCCTATCCCCACCTTCTCCTCAATGTGAAACTTTCTCTTTCCACAAGGGCTGCCTGAGTACTTCCAGCATTTTCCTATACCCATTTCACATCCCCAGCATCTGCATTTTTATAGGTGTTACTTAAATTAAGCACTGGAATTAAATAACTCCTATTAAAATACCAAATTTTAAAATTGAGTATAATGCTTTCACAAATAAACAGGCAACAAGATTCTTGGGGATCCCCTAATGATCAAAGTCAGTGAAGAACATCAACATTCACAAATTTTATTGAAAACACAGGCTGTAAGAAAAATCTGGATATGCTTTTCACAAAAATGAATATGTAAATATTTAAATATGTAAATGTACCTCAAATCTAAATTAATCAAATCTGTCTAGGTTAATTGCATGTTTACTCTTTAAGTTTTTAAATTTTAATTACTTCTATAACTAGCCGAATTTAAATACATGGCCTGATGTGTGTAGTGTGCACTGGAATTAAGTAACACCTATTAAAATATCATTTCAAGCTTTAAGAATCTCATTAATATCTCTGATACCAAGAACAGCTTGCTGTCAGGCTGCTAACCCCAGCACTATCCTGTTAATCTCACTGACACCAGGTCAGAGGAGTCCAGCTTCTATTTAAATTTAATGAGGCAGACCAGGGGAAGGATAGCACAACTTATGGGGGCAAAATGGACGTTCAGTGATAGAAGATCAGACACACTGAGTCTGATGAAGGTGTAAAGAAAAGCCATAGCACAAACTAATTTTGTATGTCCACACCAGGCATTCTGTCCACAGCAGCTGACTTGCAGATGTTAACCAGCGCCACCCCCAGGTGATTTTTAGCACACTTTGTGAAGCAGAAATGATGGAGGAAACCAGTCTTACTTATAATGAACCTAACAGTCACAACTCTCTGTTACTGATATCTAACAGACACACAACTCCATGTAACTGATATTGAACACTCCCAGCTGCCTGTAACGGATCTCTAACACTCAGAGCTGCCTGTAATTAATATCTAACACTCCCAGCTGCCTGTAACTGATATCTAACACTCAGAGCTGCCTGTAATTAATATCTAACACTCCCAGTTGTCCGTAACTGATATCTAACACTCAGAGCTGCCTATTCTTGATACCTAACACTCACAGCTGCCTGTAACTGATATCTAACACTCCCAGCTGCCTGTAACTGACATCTAACACTCCCAGCTTCCTGTAACAGAAATCTAACACTCCCAACTGCCTGTTACTAATATCTAACACACCCAGCTACCTGTAACTGATATCTAACACTCCCAGCTGTCTATAATTAATATCGAACACTCCCAGCTGCCTGTTCCTGATATCGAACACTCCCAGCTGCCTGTAACTGATATCCAACACTCCCAGCTGCCTGTAACTGATATCAAACACTCCCAACTCCGTGTTACTGATATTGAACACTCCCAGCTGCCTGTAACTGGTATCTAACACTCCCAGCTGCCTGTAACTGATATTGAAAACTCCTAGCTGCCTGTAACTGCTATCTAACGCTCCCAGCTGCCTGTAACTGATATCTAACACTCCCAGCTGCCTGTAACTGATATCTAACACTCAGAGCTGCCTGTAATTAACATCTAACACTCCCAGTTGTCTGTAACTGATATCTAACACTCCCAGCTGCTTGTAACTGATATCTAACATGCCCAGCTGTCTGTAACTGATATTCAACACACTCAAAGCTCCCTATTATTGATATTGAACACTCCCAGCTGCCTGTAACTGATACCTAACACTCCCAGCTGCCTGTAACTGATACCTAACACTCCCAGCTGCCTGTAACTGATATCTAACACTCCCAGCTGCCTGTAACTGATATCTAACACTCAGAGCTGCCTGTAATTAACATCTAACACTCCCAGTTGTCTGTAACTGATATCTAACACTCCCAGCTGCCTGTTACTGATATCAAACACTCCCAGTTGCCTGTTACTGATATCGAACACTCCCAGCTGCCTGTAACTGATATCTAACACTCACAGCTGCCTGTTACTGATATTGAATTCTACCAGCTGCCTATTGCTGCTATTGAACACTCCCAGCTGCCTGTAACTGATATCTAACACTCTCGGCTGCCTGTTCCTGATATCAAACACTCCTGGCTGCCTGTTCCTGATATCTGCACTCCCAGCTGCCTGTTCCTGATTTGTAACATATTTCCAGCCTCCTCTTGCTGGCATCCAACAATTTCCCAGATCCCTGTTACTGATAACTAACACACTCCCAACTCCACATTACTGATCTCTAATGAACTTTTAGCTTTTTGTTTCTGATGTTGAACACACTCCTGAATCCAAGTTACTGATATCAGTTATTCTCCAGGTCCTTGGTAGTTTTCTAACATGTCCCTAGTTTCTCGTCACTTTTACCTAGTGCATTATAGCTCCTTCTAATGCTACCTCCATTACTGATACCAATCACCCCTCCTTGTCTAACCTTCATCTCTAACTTTTCTCTAGCATAATCCCAGGTTTCTGTCTGTGATACCTACCACATCCCAGTCTCCCCATGCATAATATCCCAGCTCCAATTACTACTATCTCTCCTTTTCAGACTTTCTTTCTGGATTGACGATCCATGACTCCTATTCAGGTTTTGTGGTTTCTGAGGTGGCTGTTAAAAAGCAATTTGGGACCCATTGGCTCTTCCTCTGATGGGGCAGGAGGTGGCTGTAGGGCTGGTTGGTAGTTTGTGACGTGCATTCTTTCCACTGCTTAATAGCAGTGCATGAGTGGTCTGGAGTTTCTCAGCACCATCTGTTGTTTTCTCCACTTTGAGTTACATAAGTGGGAATGTTACTTTGCAGACGTACTAGATGTTGGTGAGACTGCACTTGGAATATTGCATTCAGATTATGTCACCCTGTTGTAGGGAAAATGCCACTAAACTAGAAATAGTGTGGAAATGATTTACGAGGATATTGATTTGCTTATAGGGTGAGGTTGAGCAGACTTGGTCTTTTGGAACATATTAGGATGAGCAATGAACTTGTAGAAATGTTTAACATCATGAGGGTCATGGGTGGGTAAGTGCACACTGCTTTTTTCTTGAGGGCTGAGGAATCAGAGGCACAGGTTTAAACTGAGAGTGGTAGGATTTAATAGGAACCAGAAAGACAATGTCTTCGCACATAGGATGCTATGTGCCAGAGGACAGAATACTAGCTTTCTGCTACTGATACCTAACATACACACTACTCTTTGTTAGATCTAATACACTTATAGCTTCCTCTCAATGATATCCAGCATGCTGACAGCTCCCTGTTGCTAATATCTAACAGAATCATAGCTGCCTGTTACTAATCCTGAGCATGCAAGTTCCCTGTTACAACATACTTTCAGCTTTCTGTTACTGATTTGTAACATACTGCAAGCTTCCCATTGTATATAACATGTTAACAGCTCCTTCACTAATGTCCAACACACACACAGCTCTCTGTAACTGATATCTCAAACACACTGCCAGTTTCCTGTTACTGATACCCAGCACACACAATATGCCTTAATGATAGCAAATGCACTCACAGCTCCCACTCAATCATTATCAACACTCTGAGAGCTCCCTGTTGCTAAGATCTAACAAAATCTCAGCTGCCTGTTACAAATATCTAACATATGATAAGCTCCCTGTTACTGACATCTAACACTCTCCCAGCTACATGTTACTAATATCTCATATATGACAAGCTCCCCATTACTGATATCGAATACCAGAGAAGCTCATTCCTACTGATATCTATAAAAAACTTGCAGGCCCATATTTATGATACCTAATGTACTACAAGCTGCCTGTTAATGAAACCTAATGTACTACAAGCTGCCTGTTAATGATACCTAATACACTTGAAGCTCCCTGGTTCCTGATAGCAATATCTAACACATTTACACTGCCTGCACCCGAGATCTAAAGTACATACTCTTCTCTATTACTGATCTTAAACGTATAGCTCCCCATTACGTATGTTTAATACACTGCAAGCCTCCTAATAGTCGTGAGGAGAAGATGGCAGCGCGATGTAGCTCGCAGTGGCCACTCCGGTGGTGATGTCTGTTATTTGTCAAGTAGGGTGCCATGAATAATCCTGATTTGATGGAGCACGCAATTGGAGGAACATCTGGTGAAACTTCTGAAATGCTTGCTTCGCTGCTGCTGCTACTGTGTGGTCCAGAATCTCTGGAGGAGAAGGCCCCGAGACCTCGGCTTTGCTTGTTGTTCGGCGGCCGGGGCGGGGTCGAAGCGCTCGGCAGAGGATGATGCTCGGAGAGGCTGTGTCGGAGGGGCTGGTCAGAGGCTCGAAGTTTTCGGATGGACTCAGAGTTGGCTGCGGTCGGGTGCTTCCAATGCATCGGCAAGTTGTCGGCGCTTGGAGGTTCATGGCAGGGAGAGTTTCTCCCTTCTACCAACTGCATGAGATGATGAGTCGATCGGGACTTCGAGACTTTTTTTTACTGTGCTCATTGTCTGCTCGTTATCAAATTACGGTATTGTTTTGCATTGTTGTAACTATATGTTATAATTATGTGGTTTTGTCAGTTTTAGTCTTGGTTTGTCCTATGTTTCTTGTGATATCATTCTGGAGGAACATTGTATTATTTTTTAATGCATGCATTTCTAAATGACAATAAACAAGGACTGAGTGTCCTCATAATCTAATTTAATCTAACCTAATACTGAAATCTATGGATCATGTAGTCATCTTCCAGTTACTGACTTCATAGCCCCATGTTAGTGATAAACTTACATGCAGCCTGTTCCTGATATCTAACACACAGTTCCTTTCTATGCTCTTTCATTGTAATCTAGCCCAGATTTCAGTGCCTCTGCCCATCACCTCTACACTAACCCTGAGAAATACCTAACATTTCTGCTGTCTGTCATTAACATATAGCACATTACAAGCTGTCTGTTACTGATATTCAGTACAATGTAAGTCCCCTGCCAGTGATATTTAAGACAATCACAGTTGTGTGCTGCAGATGTGTATAACACACCATGTTACCTATGTACGAAACACTCAAGGTTCCGCTCTCCTGATCTTTAATGTTATCACAGTTCCTACAGCATACCTGATACATAACAGATTAGAAGTGCCCTGATGTTGATATCTAACTCTTTGAAATCATATGCTAAAACACACCAAGCTCTCTGCAACTGACTGTTGAAACAATTCTAGCTCCTGCTATTTTTATCAGCATTGGACCAGTTGGACGGAAGGAGCTCTTTCTGTGCTGTGGAACTCTGTGATTCAATCACACATTGATATCTTTGTCCAAATATCTAACACACCTCCAGCTACCTTTTATTTATATCTAACACACTCTCAGCAGCTCCCTATTGCAATGCATTTCACTGTGTTTCGATGTACTGTACGTGACAAATAAAGTCACTATAATCTTTATTATTGATATCTAACAAGTTCCCAGATCCCTGCTAGTGATATGCAAACAGCACAAGTTTGTTGTTCCTGTAACCTATTGCACTCACTACTTAGTTTCTTCATTCCTAACATGCCTTCAGCTCTTTTATCCGGTTTCTCTTCCTTAGAGGGAGCCCGACCTGCTGAGAACTTGCAGTGTTTTCAATTTTCATTTTAGATTTCCAGCGTCTAGTTTTTTGTTGATTTTCATTTACCACTTAGATTTGACAGAATGAGTTGTGGTCCCAAAAGCAAAGGCATCCAAAACCATTGGAGAGGAAAGTCAGCTGCACGGTTGATATATATTTGTCTATATGGATATACACATGTTCATAGATCCTCGGAAGTGGCTACGCAGGTCAACAGGGTGGTTAAGAAGGCTTGTTTTTATTAGTTGAGGCAATGAGTTCAAAAGTCAGGAGGTTATTTTGCAACTTCATAAAACTCTGATTAGGCCACATCTGTAGTATTGCATACAGTTCTGGTCGCCTCACTATAGGAAGGATGTTGAGGCATTGGAGAGAGTGCAGAAGAGGTTTACCAGGATGCTTCCTGGTTTAGAGGTATGTGCTATCACGAGAGGCTGGACAAACTTGGGTTGTTTTCTCTGGAGTGCCAGAGGCTGAGGGGAGATCTGATAAAAGTTTATAAGATTATGAGAGGCACAGCTAAAGTAGGTGGGGAGTATCTGTTTCCCAGGGTTGAAATGTCTAACACCAGAGGGCGCACAATGAAGGTGAGAGGAGGTAGGTTCAAAGGGGATGTGAGGGTAAGTTTTTTTACTCAGAGAGTGGTGGCTTTTAAGAGGCATTTAGATAATCACATGGATGTAAGGAAAATGGAGGGATATGGACATTGTATAGTTAGGAGGGATTAGTGTTTGGTGTTTTTGATTTACTTCTTAGTTCGTTCGGTACAACATTGTCGGATGAAGGACCTGTTCCTGTGCGGTACTGTTCTATGTTCAATACGCACAGATACTGCATGCTTACAGCCAGACAGAGAGACAGATAGACATACCCACACAGGGTTACACCTTACACTCAGAATGTCTGACTGCTCAGGCGCTCTCATACAATCTGCCTCAATGTGGTTCTTGCTATTTAATATCTATCCATGCTACACTTTCTCTGTAACGTTGCATTTTCCCATCTGTTTCCCTTTCTTTCTTCCTCAATAAACTTATGCCAGGAATAATCTGTCTGAATGACAGCTCAGATTGAGTTGTCTTTTAATTGTTTAATTGATTAATTTTTAGGTACATAACGATGGTTTTGACTACAGACAGGGTGATTAAGGGTCAGGTTAGGGCTTTAGGAACAGGGATGTGGGGGAACGCAGAGATCTCCACTCTGCGTTCAAAGACGTAGGAAATTCATGGTCAGATGTCAGACTGGCAAAGTATGAACGAGGACCCTCCTCCCCAAGGACAGAGAGTTGTTGGTGGGTTCCGAGCTCAGAATTCCATGTGGAAAGGAGGAATGAGTTCCAATAACCCCTGGATTCATGAATCGGTGTGACCAGGGTACAAGGCCGAGTGTTCAGGTTCCCACCATTGGTGCTTCTGCATTTCGAGGCCTGGTGTTTGGTGATTGGTTTTTGGAGGGGTGAAATTTTACTGAGATTTGTCAGGTATGATTTTCACACAAAAGGTGATGAACTTCTGGAACAAACTGCCAGAAGAGATAGTAGACATAATTTTACTGCAATGGATTCCAGTTAATTTGGACATATTGGGACCAGTACATTTTGGCTTAATAAAGCGGCTGCCCCAATTTTCCAAAGTTTCATGGAAATAGTTAAAAAGATTGTAAAAGATAAACTACCATTTAACTGAGTAAAAAATCATGTATTAAAATGAAATACTGATTAAATTAGAACACTACCAAAACTATTACAGTACTATAAAACTGTGTAATTAGTTCTTAATAGTTATTGACAGAAGAATTCATCCAGTGTATGCTGATGCGTTCTTTTGATTGACTGTAAATGAACAAAATCAGCATAGACTCCTTGTACAGATCGTGGGCTGCTGTCAAACAATACTTTTGTCAACTGCATCCTCCAAATCTTCATTTTAATTGTGACATTCAAGATGATTGTAGTATTGCAGTAGTATTTAAGTAATATTGAAACTGTATTGTTTGATTAAGCATTCTTGTTCATTTAAGTAATTCATTAGGGTTATGTATATAATATGTGAATTACATATGTCAAGACTCTACCACAAGATAAGTGTGCATCTGACTTAAAATAAAGACCCGTTCTCCTGGCTCCCGTTTTTTCTTGAAATTGGCTTTTATCTTTTAGAGTTTCAAAACATAGCAGTGGTGACAAGGATGGGATTTCTAATCAAGTTGTGGTTGCCCTCAGCCACTCACAGCCCCACAATTCTGGCCCTCATGCTTTTACCACTTATGAGCCCAATGCGACTTGTTGGGTATTGTATTTCACTGTTACAAATGTCATTCCCACACAAGTTATCTTTTCTCCAGTATACATTCTTAGATGTATATCTTCAGGCTTCAGTTCTGTATCTTTAAAATGCATTTACAAATCATTTTGCAGAATGAGTGAAACGGCCCAGCCAGTGTCCAATTACATTTTAATTAATTTGCTGTACACTTCTAGTGTAAGCCATATTGCTTGCCTATTGTTAGTTTTCACATAATATATTGCAAGTCCACCCACTCCTCTGCTGTCTCATCATTATCTCTCTTTGACATTGCAACTTGATTTTTATCTTTTTCTCTTCCTTGTGGAGTCTATTTATTTTTGTTTGCCTGACATGCTCTTTGTATATGGCCTACTTTGTTGCATTTTCTGCAAGCTTCACTTTTAAATCTACATTGATCTGATGTATGTGAGTAACTGCCACAATGGTAACATAATCTGTTTGGCCAGGCTGGATTCTGTTCAAACATTGCAATTTTCTTCATGCTCATTTTCATTCCTGACTGCTACTTAACTGCATCTCTGCCTGTGGTTTCCATTGATACAGCTATTTCAACTGTTCTTTTAAATATAAGTTGTGCTTCAGTTGGGAGCTATTTTGAATGCTTTTTGTAAGATTTCACAAACTAACTGATCTGTCAGTGAATCTTTAAGCCTATTACCAAACTGACTATGCTTAGACAACTTCTCCAGTTCAGCCATGTACACTGAAATGGACTCCTCTTCTTCTTGTTCTGTGTATGAAACCTAAAACAATCTGCAATCAACAATGTTTTTGGTTCAAAGTGTCCCTGCATTACTTTGATGATATCAGCAAAGCTCATTTTGGCTGGTTTGGTTGGAGCAGTTAGACTTCAAAGCAAACTGTATGTCTTTAAATCCACTCTGCACAATTGGCACGCTTTTCATTGGCTACTTCATCTGCTTCAAAATACTGCACAATTTGCTCAGCATACAACATCCAGTTATCTGTTGTGTATTCAAATGCATCCAACGTAGCCAGCAATTGCTGCTCTCTTTTTTATGTAGCCCCCGGTAAGCCTCAGGCTCGGTCAGCTCGCTTTCATCCAGGAGGAGCAGCCTTCGGCCCTGCCAAACTGGGTAATCAAGTTTGTGTGGATGCTGTGTGATGTACCCCACCCCGCCAAATAACAGACAATATGCCATATGCGATTAAATGATTACACTTTATAGATCTTACTGGAACTATGTAATTAATAGAGATAAATTATAAAAGAGAAGTAAAAGGCGCCAAACTTATCAAAGTTCAACCACTTCGTGCACAACAGTTGGAGTTCAATTAACGGAGTCTTCTTTCCACCAGTCGATCCCTTCCGACCACCTTGACCCACCGCCTGGGACCAACCATGGTGTTCGACCAGACGCTCCACATGAGTCTGTCTTCATCTCCTCTCCTCGCCGAAGACCCTGGGCCTTGGACTCCCACTCGGGGTCCATTCCACCGCTCAGCTTACAGCATCACGTCTCCTCTCCCTGTCCCCATCGCGCCTTCTACCCCAAAGCCCGCGAAAAACAATAGCTTACAGACACACAAGAAAGAATAACATCTATCCCAATTGGTTTGTTCTCTCTCTTATCAATAATATAACCCAAACAAGCAGAGAGAGAGAGAGAGGGAGAGAGAGAGGTAACTCCTTATATCACAGTTATTATTACAGAAAAGCCATTTTAATTATAACATAACAAAGAAGCCATTTTGTTAGCCTTTGCCGTAACATAAAAGAAGAAACCCCTTACATTTATGATCATCATCATCTGGCACTCTCTGTTTACGAACCCATATATTCTTCCGTTTTCTGTCTTTTCTCAAAAACTCTGTTGTGTCTTCCCTTCCAAAGAACACTTTAGATGTGCTGCTTTTTTAACTCTAACATCTTGCTGTGCTTCCACAGGTAGGTATTCACCTCAGGTTTGGTTTAAAAGTACCTCATCACCACTGTTATGTTTTGTAACTCCAAAAAACATTTGCCTTTGGTGAATATAAAGAACCAGTACCCACTCTGTGTACATTAAGGTTATTGCATGAATTTCAAGTGGGAGACAAGAAGCTGCTTGTAGAATTAGACCAAAACCTAGCTGGATGAATAGAAGGCTAAAAAGAAAGTAGTCAATGGAAATATCTAAACAGAGGATTCTGAACTTAAAGAAGGGTAACTTTTAAGGTATGAGACGTGAATTAGCTAAGATAGACTGGCAAATGACACTTAAAGGGTTGACAGTGGATATGCAATGGCAAGCAGTTAAAGATCGCATGGATGAACTACAACAATTGTTCATCCCAGTTTGGCAAAAGAATAAATCAAGGAAGGTAGTGCACCCATGGCTGATGAGGGAAGTTAGTGATAGTATCAATTCCAAAGAAGAAGCATACAAATTAGCCAGAAAAAGTGGCTCACCTGAGGACCGGGAGAAATTCAGAGTTCAGCAGAGGAGGGCAAAGGGCTTAATTAGGAAAGGGAAAAAAGATTATGAGAGAAAACTGGCAGGGAACATAAAAACTGACTGTAAAAGCTTTTATAGATATGTGGAAAGAAAAAGATTGGTTAAGACAAATGTAGGTCCCCTACAGACAGAAACAGGTGAATTGGTTATGGGCAGCAAGGACATGGCAGACCAATTGAATAATTACTTTGGTTCTGTCTTCACTAAGGAGGACATAAATAATCTTCCGGAAATAGTAGGGGACAGAGGGTCCAGTGAGATGGAGGAACTGAGGGAAATACATGTTAGTAGGGAAGTGGTGTTAGGTAAATTGAAGAGATTAAAGGCAGAAAAATCCCTAGGGCCAGATGGTCTGCATCCCAGAGTGCTTAAGGAAGTAGCCCAAGAAATAGTGGATGCATTAGTGATAATTTTTCAAAACACTTTAGATTCTGGACTAGTTCCTGAGGATTGGAGGGTGGCTAATGTAACCCCACTTTTTATAAAAGGAGGGAGAGAGAAACCAGGGAATTATAGACCGGTTAGCCTAACATCGGTGGTGGGGATACTGCTAGAGTCAGTTATCAAAGATGTGATAACAGCACATTTGGAAAGCGGTGACATCATCGGACAAAGTCAGCATGGATTTGTGAAAGGAAAATCATGTCTGACAAATCTCATAAAATTTTTTGAGGATGTAACTAATAGAGTGGATAGGGGAGAACCAGTGGATGTGGTATATTTGGATTTTCAAAAGGCTTTTGACAAGGTCCCACACAGGAAATTAGTGTGTAAACTTAAAGCACACGGTATTGGGGGTAAGGTATTGATGTGGATAGAGAATTGGTTGGCAGACAGGAAGCAAAGAGTGGGAATAAACGGGACCTTTTCAGAATGGCAGGCAGTGACTAGTGGGGTACCACAAGGCTCAGTGCTGGGACCCCAGTTGTTTACAATATATGTTAATGACTTGGATGAAGGAATTAAATGCAGCATCTCCAAGTTTGCGGATGACACGAAGCTGGGCGGCAGTGTTAGCTGTGAGGAGGATGCTAAGAGGATGCAGGGTGACTTGGATAGGTTAGGTGAGTGGGCAAATTCATGGCAGATGCAATTTATTGTGGATAAATGTGAAGTTATCCACTTTGGTGGCAAAAACAGGAAAACAGATTATTATCTGAATGGTGGCCGATTAGGAAAAGGGGAGTTGCAACGAGACCTGGGTGTCATTATACACCAGTCATTGAAAGTAGGCATGCAGGTACAGCAGGCGGTGAAAAAGGCAAATGGTATGCTGGCATTTATAGCGAGAGGATTCGAGTACAGGAGCAGGGAGGTACTACTGCAGTTGTACAAGGCCTTGGTGAGACCACACCAGGAGTATTGTGTGCAGTTTTGGTCCCCTAATCTGAGGAAAGACATCCTTGCCATAGAGGGAGTACAAAGAAGGTTCACCAGATTGATTCCTGGGATGGCAGGACTTTCATATGATGAAAGACTGGATGAACTAGGCTAATACTCGTTGGAATTTAGAAGATTGAGGGGGGATCTGATTGAAACGCATAAAATCCTAAAGGGATTGGACAGGCTAGATGCAGGAAGATTGTTCCCGATGTTGGGGAAGTCCAGAACGAGGGGTCACAGTTTGAGGATAAAGAGGAATCCTTTTAGGATCGAGATTAGGAAAAACTTCTTCACACAGAGAGTGGTGAATCTGTGGAATTCTCTGCCACAGGAAACAGTTGAGGCCAGTTCATTGGCTATATTTAAGAGGGAGTTAGATATGGCCCTTGTGGCTACGGGGGTCAGGGGGTATGGAGGGAAGGCTGGGGTGGGGTTCTGAGTTGGATGATCAGCCATGATCATAATAAATGGCAGTACAGGCTCGAAGGGCCGAATGGCCTACTCCTGCACCTATTTTCTATGTTTCTATGTTTCTATCAGAAAATGCTGTGGATGAGGAAACCAAGAGGAGAAATCCGATTGTAAAGGGAGCAATAGGATTAGTAAGAGAATAATCCAGTGAACTAAATGCACCTAGATGCCCATCCTAGAAAGAAGAAAAAAGAAGATGAGAAAAAAGATAAAGGGAGTTGAAAATGAGAGAAGAGATAGAGAGAAAGAATGGAGTGAGAAAGAGAAAGGTGTGAAAGAGAGAAGGAATGTGAGAAAAAAAGAAAGGGATTGAGTGTGGGATAAAGAGAAAGAAATAAGTGGGACTGAGAGAGGAGCAAGAATGAAGTAAGTCAAAAGAGAAAAGCAGAGAAAAGGAGGAGTTCAGAGTTGTTCGATCCACTTCCTGCAGTTTCAGAGTCAAATCTTACAGCAACCATGGAGGAAGCCCTGGAATCTTAGTGATTCCCCTTGTCAGGAAAGATGTTATCCCACAAGAGAATGGAATTCTCCAGAAAGATTAAATCTTTAGACTTGAATGGAACAGTTTAAAAATTTACTATGCTGTGGATGTCTATATAGTAATTGCATTATATAGTATCGTGAGTATGTAGTTGAGATTCATTCTCTTTTGAGTTGGAGTCTATAGCTAAGCAGGGAGGCATGTTGTGTATTTAATATTTCAGTAGTATTTGAGTAATATTGTAAATATATTGTTTGATTAAGCATTCATGTTTATTTAAATAATTCATTCCAGGTTATATGTAAAAATACGTAAATTATATATGTCATGACATTACCATGCTACTGCATCTTGCTTAAAGATCAAACTAAGACCCGTTCTCCTGGGCTCCTGTCTTCTTCTTGCAATTAGTTTTTATGTTTTGGAGTTACATCTGGCATCTCCAAGCCTGAATGCTTGAAACTGCAGCGAGTAAAAGAGCTGTGGGTTGTCTTATAACTTATTATTCACCAACTATCAGTGATAAAAATCACTGCTTTTAGAACACAAATAGGCAAGTGACGCTATTTAAAAACGGTTAGCTTTAAGCATGGTGTTGTGTCAACGTGCATGTAACTGATGCCAGTTAGAAAATGTTCGGCACCTGTCTCCTGCCCAACAAAGCAGCATATTGTTCCAAATAAAAGAGAACCTCGGCTATTTTTTGGATTTGTTTTTGTTCTTCAAGAGTTGTCCCAAATCTGTGGCTACCTGAATTAACCGATGGCCTAACTAACTGGAATCCATTGCATTTAATTAGTGTATGGACAGTTATTACAGACAAGGTGAAATGAAAGCACCTGGACAGCACAGAAACAGTTCTATGATTCTATGGTTTAATTCCTGATACCCAATGTACTCTCAGATCCTTGTGACTAATTTCTAACAAATTAAGAGATCTCTGTTACTGAACACACTCACAGCTGATTGTTACTAATTGCCAATACATTCTCTGTAAATTCTCTGCTAACATTTTCACAACTCTTTTCCTAATATCTATCACTCTCATAGTTCCACTTTGATATGTAATATGTTGTCAGTTCATTACTTGCTGTGATTGATATCAAATACAGGCATAGTTTCCTGTTACTGATATCTAATACACTCACAGTTTCTTGCTGCTGATATATAATATGATTAAAGGTCTCTATTACTGAAATCTAACACGTTCACAGTTCACTGTTATTGATACCTAACATACTCACAGCTTCTTATTATTTATGTCTAGCAACTTGCAGTCTGTGATTCTGGTATCCGACACACTCACATCTCTGCAACTGATATCTAACCGACAGGCCTACAGCAGTGATATCTCCCAATTATAGTGCTGTTCTTGAGACCAAACACACTGACAGCTCCCTGTTATTGCATCTACTATGCTCACAGTTCCCTGCTACTGATAATATAATGAAGCTTGCAATAACTGATGTCCAACACACTGGTAGCTGCCAGTTACTGATATTCACAGCACTCTGAGCTTCATTACAGACACAATGCACTCGCAGCTCCTTTTTGCTTCTCTATTGATATCTATCGCACTTCTAATGCCATGTTGCCATTATTTACCAGTCACAGCTGTCACTGATATCTAACGCACTCCCCGTTCACTTTTACTCATATCTCATACGCTCACAGCATACTGTTACTAATCTGCAGCAAATTTCTAATTCTGTGTTTTTGAAATATATCCTTAGCTCCCACTTACTGATATCTAATACACCTGGAACTCCCTTCTACTGATACCTGACACATTGCACAACTTTATAGTATCTTGCACACTCACTACACCCTGTTGCTAAAATCTAACACACACTAATTTCTTGTTCTGATATGAAAACACACAGCCTCACTACTGATATCTAACATTTTCCTAAGTAAGTTATTGATATCTTAAGTGCTCAAAACTCTAGGTTCCTCATATCAGTCATGTCAGATGGTGCTACTGAAGTCAGGTGACAGCTTACTGGTTGTTCAAAAGGCAAGAAATGCGACTAAAAACACCATTAACAACAGTTTGTCTGAGGTAAGTTGTGGTAAGCTATCACCGTAAACAATGAAGAGTTGAGTGAGGGTGAAGTTGACTCAAGGAATGAGCCGTGCTGGTACATTGCAAGGTGGGAGCATAACGTGTTCGGGACGGTATCAGAACTGGAGAGAGGTTGAGGTGGAGGAGCTTCGGTGCCCGTTCACCTGAATCGGGAGCAAGATTAGATCGATTAAGCACCGAGCCAATTTTGAGAGGTTCAGAACAGCTTTGGGCTTGGCCCAGAGCATATCGCTGTGATGGGGCCCAGGTCTTAGTGCTTGGCACAATCAGTGCTAGGACGATTTAAACACCGGACCAGACGGACTGGAAAGGCAGGGTGTCGGGACCGGAGGCTCGGCTCGGAACGATTCTGCTTGCTCTTCCGCGTTGTTCACTCCTCTCTGTGGCACAGAGGCTGCGAGACTGCTATGCGCTTTACACCTGTGAGCTTTGCGATGATTTGGTCCGCTATCTGGTGAACTGAGACTGGGGCTGTGGGCCTGCTCCGGGATTTGAGTCTGTGGATTCTATTTGGTCCAGACTGCTGTTGCTTGCTTTTATTGCTTGCATGATTTGAGTTATTTTTCATCTTTCTCTGCACATTAGGTGTTGGTCTATTTTTAATTAGGTTCTTTCTGTTGTTCTGCTTTGTGGCTGCTTGTAGGTAGACTAATATCAAGGTTGTATGATTTAAACATATTGTTATAATAAATAAACTTTGAATCCAACATAGTCTGAGTTAATTTTTGCTACCCAAGGCATCTAACAAATGTAATTGACACCCAACACACTCAGAGATACACAAACACGTCTCCAGCTCCTTTATACTCATCTCAAACCAACTCCCATTTCTCCACGATCTAAAACTCACAGATTCAAGCAACACAGAAACAAGGCCTTTGGTCCAGTGAGTCTGTACCAGCCGCTGACAGGCCTCCAAGTATTTCCCAAGAAACTTATCTCTGATTCTTGCCCTCACTAGCATACTTGGGGCAAATTACAGTGGCCAATTGTACACACTCTTTGGATTTGGGATGAAATTATAGAACCTGGAGGATCCTGCTCAATCTGATGCACCTGCTTCACCAACTGCACATCTATACCAACCTAAGTATCATCGAATTACCCTGTTATTCATGTCTAACACAACCAGAGACTTGGTAATATCTGTCACTCTTGGATCTCCCTGTTGCTGATATTTAACTAATGTCCAAAACTCTCCTAGATCACTTTTACTGATATATAGCACACTCTCAAATCTCTATTACTCATATCTAAAACTCACCAACCACCCTATTACTAATTCAAAGACACACAGCTTCCTGTCAATTGATATCATTACTGATACTGGATGCTCACAAATCCTTATTACTGATATCAAACACGCACAGCTCCCTGTTACTGACATCTCATGGAAGGGGGTGGGGGAAGATGTCTGAGTCCGAAATCAGAAATGGACATTGGAATGGCTCTGATACCAGTAACAGGCAGCTGGGAATGTGTGAGTAATTATTAGTGGGGAGCTGGGAGAGAGTTTTACTTAAGTATCATTGAGTTTGGAGTGTGTTTGGTGTCAGTAGAAAGGAACTGTGAGTGTTTAATATCAGCAGCAGGGATCTATGGGTGTTTGAAATCAGTAAAAGGGAGTTGTGAGTGTCTAATATCAGTAATAGGGAGTTGTGAGTGTGATATATCAGTAAAAGAGATCTAGGAAAGTTTTGGATATCCCCATCAACTAACAGAGAGGTCTTCCTTAAGACAGTGACTGGAAGCTTGAAGTGTCTGGCATGTTGTGAGTTTTTGATATCAGTAGTACAGTTTGGAGTGTGTTGGATATAAGTAACAGAGTTGAGAGTGTTCAAATCGGTAATGAGGAGTTCGGAGTGGGTTTGATATCAGTGACAAGCAGCTGGAAATGTGTTAGTTACAGGGATCTGTGAGAGTTATTAATATGAGTATGCAGTTTGGAGTGCGTTTCATAGCAGCAAAAAGGAGTGGTGAAAGTTTAATATCAGAAACAAGGAGCTGTGAGTCTTCAAAGCACCTAACAGTGAGTTGTGTGTTCGATATCAGTGAAAGGGATCTGTGAGTGTTCGATATCAGTGACAGGGATCTGTGAGTGTTTGATATCAGTGACAAGGATATGTGAGTGCTCGATATCAGTGACAGGCATCTGTGAGTGTTTGATATCAGTGACAGGGATCTGTGAGTGTTTGATATCAGTGACAAGGATCTGTGAATGTTCGATATCAGTGACAGGGATCTGTGAGTGTTCGATATCAGCTACAAGGATATGTGAGTGCTCGATATCAGTGACAGGCATCTGTGAGTGTTTGATATCAGTGACAGGGATCTGTGAGTGTTCGATATCAGTGACAGGGATCTGTGAGTGTTCGATATCAGCTACAAGGATATGTGAGTGCTCGATATCAGTGATAGGCATCTGTGAGTGTTTGATATCAGTGACAGGGATCTGTGAGTGTTTGATATCAGTGACAGGGATCTGTGAATGTTCGATATCAGTGACAGGGATCTGTGAGTGTTCGATATCAGCTACAAGGATATGTGAGTGCTCGATATCAGTGATAGGCATCTGTGAGTGTTTGATATTAGTGACGGATCTGTGAGTGATTGATACCAGTGACAGGGATCTGTGAGTTCTCAATATCAGTGAAAGGGGTCTCTGAGTGTTCAATATCAGTACAGGGGACTGTGAGTATTCGAAGTCAGCGACAGGGGTCTGAGAGTGTTCGATATCAGTGACAGGAATCCTTGTGTGTTTGATATCAGCGACAGGTATCAGAGAGTGTCGATATCACCGACAGGGATCTGTGAGCGTTCGATATCATCGACAGGGGGTCTGTGAATCTCGATATCAGTGACAGGGGTCTGTGATACAGGGATCTATGAGTGTTTGGTATCGGTGACAGGGATCTCTGAGTGTTTGATATCAGTTACAGGGATCTGTGAGTGTTCGATGTAAGTGACAGGGGTCTGTGAGTGTTCAATATCAATGACAGGGATCTGTGAGTATTCGATATCAGTGACAGGGATCTGTGAGTGTTCAACATCACCGAAAGGGCTATGTGAGTGTTCAATATGAGCGACAGGAATCTGTGAGTGTTCGACATCTGTGACAGGGATCAGTGAGTGTTCCATTTCAGTGAAAGGGATCTGTGAATGTTCAATATCAGTAACAAGCATCTGTGAGTGTTTGATATCAGTGACAGGGTTCTGTGAGTGATTGATATCAGTGAGAGGGGACTGTGAGTGTCTATATCAATGACAGAGAACTGTGAGTGTTTGATATCAGGAATGGATCTGTGAGTGTTCAATTTCAGTGACAGGGATCTGTGATTGTTCGTTATCAGTGACAGGGATGTGTGAGTGTTCAATATCAGTGATAGGGATCTGAGAGTTCTCGATATCAGGAACAGATCTGCGAGTGCTCGATATCATTGACAGGAATCAGTGAGTGTTCAATATCAGTGCCAGGGTTCTGTCAGTGTTCGATATCAGTGACAGGGATCTGTGATTGCTCGTTATCAATGACAGGGATTTGTGAGTGTTCAATATCAGCAACAGGGATCTGTGGGTCTTCGATATTAGTGACATGGATCTGTGAGTTTTCAATATCAGTGACAGGGATCTGTGAGTGTTCGATATTGGTGACAGGGATCTGTGAGTGTTAGATATCAGTGACAGGGATCTGTGAGTTTTCGATAGCCATGACAGGGTTCTGTGAGTGTTCTGACAGTGACAGGGATCTGTTAGTGTTCTATATCAAAGTCAAGGATCCGTGAGTGCTCCATATCAGTGACAGGTATCTGTGAGTGTTCGCTATCTGTGACAGGGAGGGATCTGTGAGTGTTCGATATCAGTGACAGGGATCTGTGAGCGTCCGACATCTGTTTCAGGGGTCAGTGAATGTCTATATCAGTGACAGGGATCTGTGAGTCTTCAATGTCAGTGATAGGGGTCTCTGAGTGTTCGATATCAGTACAGAGGGATGTGAGTGTTCGATGTGAGTGACAGGGGCAGTGACAGGAATCTGTGAGTGCTTGATATCAGCAACCGGTATCAGAGAGTATTTGTTCAGTGACAGGCATCTGCAAGTGTTTGATATCAATGACAGGGAGTTGTGAGTGTTCGATATCATTCACAGGGGGTTTGTGAGTGTTCGATATCAGTGACAAGGATCTGTGAGTGTTCGATATCAGTGACAGGCATCTGTGAGTGTCAATATCAGCGACAGGGATCTGTGAGTGTCGATATCACCGACAGGGATCTGTGAGTGTTCAATATCGTTCACAGGGGGGTCTGTGAGTGTTCAATATCACCGAGATGGCTATGTAAGTGTTCGATATCAGTGAATGGGATCTGTGAGTGTTCGATATGATGGACAGGAATCAATGAGTGTTCGATATCAGTGCCAGGATTCTGTCAGTGTTCAATATCAGCAACAGGGATCTGTGAGTATTTGATATCAGTGACAAAGATTTGTGAATGTTTGATATCAGTGACAGGTATCTGTGAGTGTTCAACATCAGGAATGGAATTGTGAATGTTGGAAATCAGAGACATGGTCCTGTGAGTGTTCGATATTAGTGACAGGGATCTGTGAGTGTTCGATATCAGTGACAGGGGTCTGTGTGGGTTTGATATCAGTGACAGAGGTCTCTGAGTTTTCGATATCAGTCACAGGGATCTGTGAGTGTTCGATATCATTCACAGGGGGTCTGTGAGTGTTCGACATCAGTGACAGAGGTCTGTGAGTGTTTGATATAAGTGACAGGTGTATCTGAGTGTTCGATATCACCAAGACAGCTATGTAAGTGTTCGATATGCACGACAGGAATCTGAGAGCGTTCGATATCAGCGACAGGGATCTTTTAGTTTTCGATATCAGCGACAGTGATATGTGAGTTTTCGATATCAGCACAGTGATTTGTGTATGTTCAATATCAGTGACAGAGATCTGTGAGTGTTCGATATCATTGACAAGGAACTGTCAGTGTACGATATCATTTGCAGGGGTATGTGAATGTCTATATCACCGACAGTGGTTTGTGAGTGTTCGATATCGGTGACATGGGTCTGTGAGCGTTCAGTATCAGTGACAGAGATCTGTGAGTGTTCGATATCAGGAACAGATCTGCGATTGTTCAATATGATCAACAGGAATCAGTGAGTGTTCGATATCAGTGCCAGGGTTCTGTCAGTGTTCAATATCAGTGACATGGATCTGTGAGTTTTCGATCGAAGCAACAGGGATTTGTGAGTTTTTGATAGCAGTGACAGGGATCTGTGAGTGTTCAATGTCAGTGACAGGATTCTGTGAGTGTTCCATTTCAGTGACATGGATCTGTGAGTGTTTGACATCAGTGCAAAGGGTCTGTGGGAGTTTGATATCTGTGATAGGGATCTGTGAGTGTTCGATACCAGTGTCAGGGATCTGTGAGTTTTAGATATCAGTGACATGTGTCTATGAGCGTTCGATATCAGTGACAGTTGTTTGTGAGTGTTCGATGTCAGCGACAGAGGCATGAGAGTGCTGGATATCTGTGAAAGGCATCTGTTAGTGTTCAATATCCGTGAGTGGGATATGTGACATTTCAATTTCAGTGACAGGGATCTGTGATTGTTCGATATCAGTGACAGTGATCAGTGAGTGTTCGATATTAGTGACAGTGATCAGTGAGTGTTCGATATCAGTGACAGTGATCAGTGAGTGTTCGATAATAGTGACAGGGATCTGTGTGTGTTCGATTACAGCTACAGGGATTTGTGAGTGTTTGACATCAGTTACGGATTTGTGAGTATTCAATATCTGTGACATGGATCTATAAGTGTTCAATATTAGCGAAAAGGATCTGTGAGTATTTGATATCAGTGACAAAGATCTGTGAGTGTTTGATATCAGTGACAGGTATCTGTGAGTGTTGGATATCAGGAACGGAATTGTCGATGTTGGATATCAGAGACATGGTCCCGTGAGTGTTCGATATCAGTGACAGTCTTATGTGTGTGCTTGATATCAGTGACAGTGATCTGTGAGTGTTCGATATCATTCACAGGGGGTCTGTGAGTGCTCGATATTAGTGACAGGGATCTTTGAGTGTATGATACCAGTGTCAGGGATCTGTGAGTTTTAGATATCAGTGACATGTGTCTGTGAGCGTTCGATATCAGTGACAGTTGTTTGTGAGTGTTCAATGTCAGCGACAGAAGTTTGAGAGTGCTCAATATCTGTGAAAGGAATCTGTTAGTGTTCAATATCTGTCAGTGGGATATGTGACGTTTCAATTTCAGTGACAGGGATCTGTGAGTGTTCGATATCAGTGACAGTGATCAGTGAGCGTTCGATATCAGGAACGAAATTGTGAATGTTGGATATCAGAGACATGGTCCTGTGAGTGTTCAATATCAGTGACAGAGATTTGTGAGTGTTCGACATCAGTGACAGGGTTCTGTGAGTGTTTGATATCAGTAATAGGGATCTGTGAGTGTTCGATATCAGTGACAAGGATCGGTGAGTGTATGACATCAGTGACAGGGGTATGTGAATGTCTATATCACTAACAGGGGATCTGTGAGTGTTCAATATCAGTGACAGAGATCTGTGTGTGTTCAATATCTGTGATAGGGATCTGTGAGTGTATGATATCAGTGTCAGGGATCTGTGAGTTTTATATATCAGTGACATGTGTCTGTGAGCGTTCGTTATCAGTGACAGTAGTTTGTGAGTGTTCGATGTCAGCGACAGAGGTTTGAGAGTGCTGGATATCTGCGAAAGATATCCCTGAGTGGGATATGTGATATTTCAATTTCAGTGATGGGGATCTGTCATTGTTCGCTATCAGTGACAGTGATCAGTGAGTGTTCAATATTAGTGACAGGGATCTGTGTGTGTTTGATATCAGCCACCAGGATTTGTGAGTGTTCGATATCAGCGACAGGGATTTGTGAGTTTTCAATTTCTGTTACCGGGATCTGTGAGTGTTTGATATCAGTGACAGGTATCTATGAGTGCTCGATATCAGGAACGGAATTCTGAATGTTGGATATCAGAGACATGGTCCTGTGATTGTTCAATATTAGTGACAGCGATCTGTGAGTGTTCGATATTAGTGACAGGAGCTGTGAGTGTTCGATATCAGTGACAGAAGTCTGTGAGTATCCATATCAGTGACAGGGATCTGTGAGTGTTTGATATCAGTTTCATGAGTTCGGTGAGGGTTCAATATCAGTGATAGAGATCTGTGAGTGTTTAATATCAGGAACGGATCTGCGAGTGTTCGATATCATAAACAGGAATGAATGAGTGTTCGATATCAGTGCCAGGGTTCTGTGAGTGTTCCATATCATTGACAAGGATCTGTGAGATTTCAATATCAGTGACAGAGATCTGTGAGAGTTTGATATTAGTGACAGGGATCTGTTAGTGTTTGATATCGGTGACAGGGATCTGTGACTGTTTGATTCAGCTACAGGAATCTGTGAGAGTTCGAAATCAGTAATGGATCTGTGAATGTTCAACACCAGCAACAGGGATCTGTGAGTGCTCGATGTCAGTGACAGATCTGTGGGTGTTCGATAACTGTAACAGGGATCTGTGAATGTTTAATATCAGTGACAGGTATCTGTGAGAGTTTGGTATCAGTAATAGGGAACTGTGAGTGCTAGATATCAACGACAGGGGTCTGTGAGTGTACGATATCAGCGACAGGGATCTGTGGTTCTTTGATATTAGCTACAGAACTGTGTGAATGTTCGAAATGAGTAACGTATCTGTGGGTTTTCGATATCAGCGACAGGGATCTGTGAGTTTTTGATATCAGGGGCAGGGATCTGTGAGTCTTAGAAATCATTGATGGGGATCTGTGAGTGATCGATTACAGTGACAGGGATCCTTGAGTGTTCCAGATCATTGACAGGGATCTCTGAGTGTTCGATATCACTGACAGATCAGTCTGTGCTCGATATCAGTAACAGAGATCTGTGAGAGTTTGATATCAGTGAAAGGAATCTGTGGTTCCTTGATATTAGCTACAGGAATGTGTTAGTGTTCAAAATCAGTAACATATCTGTGAATAGTCAATAACTGTGACGGGGATCTGTGAGTGTTTGATATCATTGACAGGGAGCTGTGAGTGTCCGATATCAGTGACAGGGATCTGTGAGTGTTTGATATCAGTGACAGGGATCTGTGAGTGTCCGATATCAGTGACAGGGATCTGTGAGTGTTTGATATCAGTGAAAAGAATTCTTTGACTGTTTGATATCTCAGACAGGGATCTCTAAGTTTTTGGTATTAGTGATATGGAATGTGTGAGTGTTCGAAATCTGTAACGGATCTGTGAGTGTTCAATATCAGCAACAGGGATCTGTGAGTGCACGATATCAGCGGCAGGGATCTGTGAGTGTTTAATATCAGTGATAGTGATCTATGAGTGTCCCATCAGAGACAAGAAACTGTGAGTATTCAAAATCATCTACTGGGACTTGAGAGTTTTTGATAACAGAACAGGCATCTGTGAGTGTTCAATATCAGTGACAGGGATCTGTGAGGGTTCCATATAATTAACAGGGATCTGTGATTGTTTGATATTGGCTACAGCAATGCGTGATTGCTCGAAATTAGTAACAGATCTTTGAATGTTCAATATCAGCAACAGGGAGCTGTGAGTGTTCGATATCAGTGACAGGGATCTGTGAGTGTTCGATATCCATGACAGGGATCTGTGAGTGTCCGATATCAGTGACAGGGATCTGTGAGTGTTCGATATCATTGACAGGGATCTGTTAGTGTTCAATATCATGAAAGAGATCTGTGAGTGTTCGATATCGGTGACAGGGATCTGTGAGAGTTAGATATCAGTTGCAGGGAGCTGTGAGAGTTCTATATCTGCAACAGGAATCTGTGAGTGTTTGATATCTCTGACAGGGATCTCTGAATGTTCGATATTAGTGACAGGAATCTGTGAGTGTTCGATATCAGTGACAGGGATCTGCGATTGTTTGATATCGGCTACAGGAATGTGTGATTGTCGAAATCAGTAACAGGTCTTTGAATGTTCAATATCAGCAACAGGGATCTGTGAGTTTTCGATATCAATGACAGGGATCTGTGAGTGTTCGATATCAGTGCCAGGGCTCTGTGAGTGTTAGATATCAGTGACAGGTATCAGTGAGTGTTTGATATCAGTGACAGTGATCTATGAGTGTTCTATCATAGACAGGAAGCTGTGATTGTTCAAAATCAACTATTGGGATTTGTGAGTGTATGATATCAGTGACTGGGATCTGTAAGTGTTCGATATCAGTGACAGGGATCTGTGAGTGTTAGATATCAGTGACAGGGATCTTTAGTGTTTGATATCGGGGACAGGAATCTGTCATTGTTTGATATTAGCTACAGGAATGTGCGAGTGTTCGAAATGAGTGACAGATCTGTGAATGTTCAATATCAGCAACTGGGATCTGTGATTATTCGATATCAGTGACAGGGAGCTGTGAGTGTTCGATATTGGTGACAGGGATCTGAGTGTTCTATATCAGTGACAGATCTGTGTGCGTTTGATAACAGTGACAGGGATCTGTGAGTGTTCGATATTGGTGACAGGCATCCGTGGTTCTTTGATATTAGCTGCAGGAATGTGTGAATGTTCCAAATCAGTAACGTAACTGTGAACAGTCAATATCAGCAACAGGGATCTGTGAGTGTTAGATATCAGTTGCAGGGATCTGAGAGTGCTCGATATCAGTGAAAAGAATTCTTTGTGTGTTGGATTTCTCTGACAGGGATCTCTGAGCTTTTGATATTAGTGACAGGAATCCGTGAGTGTTCGAAATCAGTGACCAGGATCTGTGAATGTTCGATAACAGTAACAGTGATCTGTTAGTGTTCGATATCAGTGTCAGGGATCTGTGACTGTTTGATATCAGCTACAGTAATGTGTGAGTGTTTGCAATCAGCAACGGATCTGTGTATGTTCAATATCAGCAACAGGGATCTGTGTGTGTTTGATATCTGTAACAGGGATCTGTGAATGTTTGATATCTGTGACAGGAATCTAGGAGTGTTCGATATCGGTGCCAGGAACCTGTGAGAGTTCGATATCAGTGACAGCGAACTGTGAGTGCTTGATATCAGCGACAGTGGTCTGTCAGTGCCTGAAAGCAGTGACAGGGATATGTGAGTGTTTGATATCAGTGACAGATCTACGTGTGTTTGACACAAGGGAAAGGGATCAGTGAGCGTTCCATATCATTGACCGGGATCTGTGAAAGTTTAATATCAGTAAATGGGATCTGTGAGTATTCGATATCAGTGACAGGTATCTGTGAGTGTTTGGTATCAGTGACAGTGGTAGGTGAGTGTTCGATATAAGCGAAAGGTGTTTGTAAATTTTCGATATCATCGACAGGTATCAGTGAGTGTTTGATATCAGTGACTGTGATCTTTGAGTGTTCTATCAGAGGCAGGAAAATGTGAGTGTTGAACATCACCTACTGGGATTTGTGAGTGTTTGATATCAGTGACAGGGATCTGTTAGTGTTCTATATCAGTGACACGGATCTGTGAGTGTTTGATATCAGTGACAGGGATCTGTGATTCTTTGACATTAGCTACAGGAACGTGTGAGTATTCGAAATCAGTAAGGTATCTGCGAATAGTAAATGTCAGTGACAGGGATCTGTGAGTTTTCGATATCAGTGACAGGGATCTGTGAGTGTTAGGTATCAGTGACAGGAACCTGTAAGTGTTTCATGTCACCGACAAAGATCTTCGAGTTTTCGGATATCAGGGCAGGGATCTGTGAGCGTTCTATATTAGTGACAGATCTGTGTATGCTTGATAACAGTGAAAGGGATCCATATCATTGACAGGGATCTGTGAGAGATTGATATCAGTAATAGGGATCTGTGAGTGTTCGATATCAGTGACAGGGATCTGTGAGTTTTCAATATCAGTGACAAGGATCTGTGAGTGATTGATTACAGTGACAGGAATCTGTGAGTGTTCCATATCATTGACAGGGATCTGTGAATGTCTGATATCTGCAACAGGGATCTGTGAGTGTTCGATATCAGTGAAAGGGAACTGTGAGTGCCAGATATCAGTGACTAGTGTCTGTGATGTCTGATATCAGCGACAGGGATCTGTGAATTTTCGATATCAGCGACAGGTGTCAGTGAGTGTTTGATATCAGTGACAGTGATATATAAGTGTTCTATCAGAGCCAGGAAACTGTGAGTGTTCAAAATCAACTACTGGGATTTGTGAGTGTTTGATATCAGTGACAGATGTCTGTGAGTGTTTGATATCAGTGACAGGGATCTGTCAGTGTTCAATATCAGTGACAGGGGTCTGTGAGTGTTCGTTATCAGTAACAGGGGTCTGTGAGTGTTAGATTTAAGGAACAGGAATCTGTAAGTGTTTCATATCGGCGACAGAGATCTGTGAGAATTCGATATCAGGGGCAGGGATCTGTTAGTGCTCGTTATCATTGACAGGGATCTGTGATTTTTCAATATCAGTGTCAGAGATCTATTAGTGTTTGATATCAGTAACAGGAATCTGTGAGAGCTCCATATCATTGACAGGGATCTGTGAGAGTTCAATATCTGCACGGGGATCTGTGAGTGATCCATATCCTGGCCGTTAGCAGCAGATTGGGCTTTGGTTGTTTGGTCACGAAAGGCCCGGCTCCCTCTCTGATGAAGTTGATGGCCTTCCTCAAATCTGTGCCAGCCGTCCTCTTCTTGTATCTCTCCCACTCTAGTGTGTCAGCAAGAGCCAGAAGCACCTTATCATGGCGCCACCTATACCATTCTTGAGTTAGAGCTGTTTTACACCTGGACACCCGGACAGTACCTCCTTGTCAGAGCTTTCAAACACTGAAAGATTCCTGTCACTGATATCAAACACTCACTGATCCCTGCAACAAATAATGAACACTCACAAATTCCAGCAATTGACTTCAAACACTAAAAGATTCCTGTCACTGATAGGACACTCACAGATCACTGTAGGTGATATCGAAAACTCAGAGATCCCTGTCACTGATAGCGAACACTGACAGATCCCTGTCGCTGATATTAAACACTCGTAGTTCCCATCACTGATATTGAACACTCACAAGCCCCTGTTACTGATATCAAACACTCACAGATCCCTGTTGCGGATATCAAACACTCATAGATCCCTGTCACTGATATTGAACACTCACAGATCCCTGTCAATGATATGGAACACTCACAGATCCCTGTCACTGGTATCAAACACTCACAGATCCCTGTCACTGATATCAAACACTCACAGATCCCTGTCACTGATATTGAACACCCACAAAGCCGCTACTGATTTCGAGGACTCACAGATTCCTGTCACTGATATTTAACACTCATAGATCCCGCTCACTGATATGGAACACCCACAGGTACTGGTCACTGACAGAACACTAAACGTTCCTTGTCACTGATATCGAAAACTCACAGATCCTTGTCACTGATATCAAACACTCACAGATCCCTGTCACTGATATTGAAAACTCAGAGATCCCGGTTAGTGATATCGAACTCTCACAGATCCCTGTCAATAATATGAGACACTCATAGATCCCTGTTAAAGATATGCAAAACTCACAGATCCCTCTCACTGATTTCAAAGACTCACAGATTCCTGTACTGATATCGAACACTCAAAGATCCTTGTCAGAGATATTAAACACTGAAAGATTCCTGTCACTGATATCAAACACTCACTGATCCC
Source organism: Mobula hypostoma (assembly GCF_963921235.1). Lineage (NCBI taxonomy): Eukaryota > Metazoa > Chordata > Chondrichthyes > Myliobatiformes > Myliobatidae > Mobula > Mobula hypostoma. Next base: position 91,221,676 of record NC_086105.1, on the reverse strand, counting down.
TGCAACTAATAATGAACACTCACAAATAGCAGTAATTAACTTTGAACGCTCACAGATTCCTGTCACTGATAGAACATTCACAGATCACTGTAAGTGATATCGAAAAACTCACAGATCCCTGTCACTGATAGCGAACACTCACAGATGCTTGTTGCTTATATTGAACACTCACAGATCCCTGTTAAAGATATCGAACTCTCACAGATCCCTGTCAATGTTATGGATCACTCATAGATCCCTGTCACTGATATCGAACTCTCACAGATCCGTCACTGATAGAACATTCACAGATCACTGTAAGTGATATCGAAAAACTCACAGATCCCTGTCACTGATATGAAACACTCAGAGATCACTGTCAATGATATGGATCACTCACAGATCCCTGTCACTGATATCAAACACTCATAGATCCCTGTTACAGATATCGAACACTGACAGATCCCTCTAACTGATATCAAACACTCACAGAACCCTGTCACTGATATCGAACTCTAGCAGATCCGTCACTGATTTCGAAGACTCATAGATTCCTGTACTGATATCGAACACTCACAGATCCTTGTCAGAGATATTAAACGCTGAAAGATTCCTGTCACTGATATCGAACACTCGCTGAACCCTGCAACTAATAATGAACACTCACAAATCCCGGTAATTAACTTTGAACACTCACAGATTCCTGTCACTGATAGAACTTTTACAGATCACTGTAAGTGATATTGAAAACTCACACATTCTGGTAGTTGATATCAAACACTCACAGACCCCTCTCACTGATATCGAAATCTCACATCCCTATTCACTGATGCAACACTCACAGATCCCCGTCAGTGAATTCGAATACTCACAGATCCCTGTCGCAGATATTGAGCTCTCACAGATCCTTGTCAATGATACGGATCACTCACAGATCCCTGTCACTGATATCAAACACTCATAGATCCCTGTTACAGATATCGAACACTGACAGATCCCGCTCACTGATATCAAACACTCACAGATCCCTGTCACTGATATCGAACTCTCACAGATCTGTCACTGATTTCGAAGACTCACAGATTCCTGTACTGATATTGAACACTCAAAGATCCTTATCAGAGATAGTAAACACTGAAAGATTCCTGTCACTGATATCGAACACTCACTGATCCCTGCAACTAATAATGAGCACTCACAAATAGCGGTAATTAACTTTGAACGCTCACAGATTCCCGTCACTGATAGAACATTCACTGATCACTGTAAGTGATATCGAAAAACTCACAGATCCCTGTCACTGATATCGAACACTCACAGATCCCACTCTCTGATATAGAAGACTGACAGATCCCTCTTACTGATATTGAACACTCACAGATCCCTTTCACTGATATCGAACACTCACAGATCCCTTTCACTAATATCAAACACTCACAGATCCGTCACTGATTTCAAAGACTCACAGATTCCTGTACTGATATCGAACACACAGAGATCCTTGTCAGAAATATCAAACACTTAAAGATTCCTGACACTGATGTTGAACACTCACTGATCTCTGCAACTGCTAATGATCTCTCACAAATCCCAGTAATTGGCTTCGAAGACTCACAGATCCCTGTCACTGATATCGAACACTCACAGACCTCTGTCACTGATATCGAACACTCACAGACCCCTGTCTCTGATATCGAACAATCACAGATCCCTCTCACTGATGTAGAACACTCTCAGATCCCTGTCACTGATATCAAACACTCACAGATCCGTCACTGATTTCGAAGACTCACAGATTCCTGTACTGATATTGAACACTCACAGATCTCTGTCACTGATATTAAACACTCAGAGATACCTGTCGCTAATATCGAACACTGACAGATCCCTGTCGCTGATATCGTACACTCACAGACACCTGTTACTGATATCGAACACTCACAGACTGTTCTCACCGATATTGAACACTCACAGATCACTGTTACTGATATCAAACTCTCACACATCCCTGTCAATGATATGGATCACTCACAGATCCCTGTCACTGTTAACAAACACTCATAGATCCCTGTTACAGATATCAAACACACACAGATCTGTCACTGATACAGAATACTCACAGACACCGGTCACTAATATCGAACACCAACAGACAATAGTCACTGATATCGAAAACTCACAGTTCCATCTCACTGATATCGAACACTCACAGATCCATCACTGATTTCGAAGACTCACAGATTCCTGTCCTGATATTGAACACTCTCAGATCCCTGTCGCTGATATTGAACACTCAGAGATCTCTGTCACTGATATCGAACATTCACAGATCCCTGTCGCTGATATTGAACACTCACAGATCTCTGTCAATGATATAGAAAACTCTCAGATCCCTGTTAATGATAGTGAACTCTCACAGATCCCTGTCAATGATATGGAACACTCACTGATTCCTGTCACTGATATCGAACAATCACAGACACCTGTCACTGATATCGAACTCTCAAACAACCGTCACTAATTTCGAAGACTCACAGGTTCCTATACTGATATTGAACACTCACAGATCCTTGTCAGAGATATCAAACACTGAAAGTTTCCTGTCACTGATATCGAACACTCACTGATTCCTGCAACTAATAATGAACACTCACAAATCCCGGTGATTAACTTTGAACACTCACAGATCCCTGTCACTGATAGCGAACACTCACAGGTGCTTGTTGCTGATATCGAACACTCACAGAACTCTGTCACTGATATTGAACACTCTCAGATCCCTGTTGCAGATATCAAACTCTCACAGATTCCTGTCAATAATTTGGAACACTCACAGATCCCTGACACTGATATCAAACACTCACAGATCCCTGTCACTGATATCAAACACTCACAGATCCCTGTCACTGATATCAAACACTCACAGATCTCTGTCAATGATATTGAAAACTCACAGATCCCTGTAAATGATAGCGAACTCTCACAGATCCCTGTCAATGATATGGAACACTCCAGATCCCTGACACTGGTATCAAACAATCACAGACACCTGTCAATGATATCGAACACTCACAGATCCCTGTCACTGATATCAAACACTCATAGATCCCTGTTACAGATATCGAACACTCACAGATCCCTGTCGCTAATCTCAAACACTCACAAATCCATCACTGATTTCAAAGGACTCACAGATTCCTGTACTGATATTGAACACTCACAGATGCCTGTCACTGATAGCGAACACTCACAGACCCCTGTTACTGATATCGAACACTCACAGATCTCTGTCACTGATATGGATCACTCACAGATCCCTGTCACGGATATCAAACACTCATACATCCCTGTTACAGATATTGAACACACACAGATCTGTCACTGATACAGAATACTCATAGATCCCTGCCTCTGATATTGAACACTCACAGATTCCTATCACTGATATTGAACACTCACAGATCCATCACTGATTTCGAAGTCCAACCGATTCCTGTACTGATATCGAACACTCACAGATTCCTATCACGAATATCAATCACTCAGAGATCCGTCACTGATTTTGAAGACTCACAGATTCCTGTACTGATATCGAACACTCACAGATCCTTGTCAGAAATGTCACACGCTCAAAGATTCCTGACACTGATATCGAACACTCATTGATCCCTGCAACTGATAATGATCACTCGCAAATCTCGGTAATTGCCTTCGAAAAGTAAGTTTCCTGTCACTGATAGAACACTCACAGATCCCTGTCGCTGTTATCAAACACTTGTAGTTCCCATCACTGATATCGAACACTCACAGACCCCTCTCACTGATATCGAAAACTCACAGATCTCTGTCACTGATATTGAGCACTCACAGATCCTAGTAATTGATTTCGAACACTCACAGACCTCTCTCACTGATATAGAAAACTCATAGTCCCCATTCACTGATAGAACACACAGAGATCACTGTCAGTGACATCGAATACTCACAGACCCCTGACATGAATATTGAAAAGCAACAGACAATATTCACTGATACCGAAAACTCACAGATCCCACTCACTGAAATCGAACGCTCACAGATGCAGGTCACTGATATCAAACGTTCACAGATCCCTGTCACAGATAACGAACACTCACAGACCTCTGTCACTGATGTCAAATGCTCATACATCCCTGTCAATGATATTGAACACTCAGAAATCCATGTCCCTCCTATCGAACACTCACAGATCCTCGTTGCAGATAGTGACCTCTTACAGATCCCTGTAAGTGATATCAAACACTCACCGCTCCCTGCCTCTGATATCGAAAACTCACAGATCCCTGTCGCTCATATTGACCATTCACAGATAAATTACCACTTTCGAACACTCACACATTCCTGTAGCTAATATCAAAGAACCACAGATTCTTCTCACCGATATCAAACACTAACAGATCCAAGTCACTGATATCGAACACTCACAGATCCCTGTCACTGATATCAAACTGTTACATACCTCGAGATCTTGTTTTTTTTTGAGAATGATGTAATGGGCTTTTGGAGGTCACCTGATGTAATTGTTCCGCTGATGTGAGGTCATGTGATGACATGTGCACCACGGGTATAGAAGGGAGACCTCAGATGATGCAGTTAGTTTTTAGTTTTTAGTTTTCCAGCTGGAACGTTAGTCTGTCTCCGTTTCTGTTACGTATTTGTTTTTATGTCGCAGTTTCATTTTTAAAATGGAGTGTTACGTTCTGTTGCAAGGTACAATAGTGCTGGACTGGAAATATTTGCTAGATGTGTTGATGTACCTTTTCCTAGTAGTATGGGAGAGTGAAGGCTTTATCGAAGTACGGGACCCGAAGGATTAAGGAAAGTTGGTATCGTTCGGCAGTTTAACAAAGGATCGACCTTATTGAGTCTTCGTTGAAGAAGTAGCGACCTGCATCAAAGATAACTCTTGCCAAAAGAACAGGGAAGTTCATGCAAAGGTTTGCTCTCTCTAAAAGAAATTAAGGTCAGTTGTTTTAAATTGTTTATTTCCTGCATCGTGAATCCTTTGGACAGAACCAACAGGAAAGTCGTGTCTGTGAAGAAATCCTTCTCTAGAGAAGTCTCTCCCAATTGAACGTATAAATCCATTGGACTTTCGAATTTACCATTTTAAGAGCTATATCTGACTTTACCACTTTAAGAACAGTTTTCGCATTTAACGCTTTAAGAACCAGTGCCAAGTGATGATTTGTTAAACGGCTGCATAGCGGTCAACTTCCGGTTAAGGTTTTCGTTTTTTTTATTGTTTATCCGTGTTGAATAAATGTTTGGTTGTTTTTATATAACCTGTTTCGATTGATATTCATTGTTGCCGGTTACGTAACATAATTTGTGGGGGCTCATGGGATATGTTCCGATTTTGAGTTTACGTGCTGGTAATTGCCATTCTGATTTGGAAAAGGAAAATACCCGATTTTTTTTAGTTTGATTGGTGTGTGAGTGGCATTCGGCAGCAATGAATATTGTCGAGTTTATGAACACACCTGACTCGGGATCTTTAGTGAATGCAAGAAAACCTGAGCTATTGGAGATTGCTAGGAGGTTGGATATTAAAGGAATTACAAAGAATACCACAAAGGCTTTAATACTAAGAAAAATCGCTGAACATTATATTACTTTGAAAATGTTTGATGATGAGGTGTTAGATAGATTTCCAATGAGTAATCTGGAAATGCAGTTACATCTTGAACAAATAAAGTTAAAGCAATTAGAAGCTGATTTGGAAAGAAGTTGGTTAGAAGCAGTAAATAAACAGAAGGAATTCAAGGCTAGAGAGGCCCATAAAATAAGGAAATTTAAAGAAAGAGAAGCTGAAAACCAGAGGAAATTTGGGCTAGAGATGGAGAAATTAAAGTCCGGGAATCAGTCTCCTGGTTCTACGAAACAGTATATTGCTAGTCGTGAGGTTATTTTGGCTCCTCCATTTAATGAAGCTGAAGTGGACAAATATTTCCAGCATTTCGAAATTGTTGCTCTGAGCTTAAAGTGGCCGAAAGAGCAATGGCCAGTGATGTTAGAAAGTGTAATTAAAGGGGAGGCACAACAAGTTTATACAGCTTTAAATGCTGAGCAAGCACTGGATTATGATATTGTTAAACAGCATATATTAAAGGCATATGAGTTGGTTCTGGAGGCATATAGAGAAAGATTCAGAAATTTGAAGAAATCTGTGGAAAAAACTTACGTGGAATTTGCCTATGAGAAATCTGTGTTTTGAGAGATGGGTTTCCTCTAAAAATGTGAATGGGGAGTATAATAAATTAAAAGAGTTGATTTTACCGGAGGAATTTAAAAGAAGCATTCCTGTTGAAGTGAGAACATACGTAAATGAAAGGGACACTGCTATGTTGCAGGAGACTGCTAAGTTAGCTGATGAATATGCTTTAATTCATAAGAATAAATTTCCTCCAGGTAGAATCTTTAAAAGGAAAAATAGCACAGAGAGTCAAGGTAAACCAGAAACTAAACTTGAAGTTAGTGAGAAAAGTAAGGATGAAGGGAGACATGTGAAGGAAAGACATTTTGGTACTATTTGTAATTATTGTAAGAAGCCTGGACATGTAGTAGCTAATTGTTTTCGATTGAAAAAGAAAGAGAAAGAAGCTGTCCCAGATGCTTGTGTGCAGCATATTGAAACACCTGTAAATTCACAGGGTTTAGGAAATACTAATGAAGATGTGTCAGAGTCTGACCAAGTTAAGAGGGGATATGAAAACTTTATAACAGAAGGATTTATATCCTTGAAAGAAGGATCCAATTCAGTACCAATAAGAATACTTAGAGATACTGGAGCTTCTCAATCACTAATATTAGACAGTGTGCTAAAGTTTAGTGATGAGTCTGACATTGTGAGGAAAATTATATAAGAGGAGTTGGGAGTGCCCTTATGCCAGTACTTTTACATAGAGTAAATTTAAGGTCAGGATTAGTTACGGGGTTGTTAAAGTAGGACTACAATCCAGTTTACCTGTGAATGATGTTTCTCTTTTGTTCGGGAATGACTTAGCAGGTCACAGACCCCGGTCACATATATCGAACATTCACAGATGTTACATACCTCAAGGAGATCTGTGATTTTTTTTTGTGAGAATGATGTAATGGTCTTTTGGAGGTCACCTGATGTAATTTTCCCGCCGATGTGAGATCACGTGATGACATGTTCACCACAGGTATATAAGGGAAGACCTCATATGATGCAGTTAGCTTTTAGTTTTTAGTTTTCCAGCTGGAATGTTAGTCTGTCTCCGTTTCTATTGTGTATTCGTTTTTATGACTCAGTTTCATTTTTAAAACCGAGTGTTATGTTCTGTTGCAAGGCACAATAGTGCTGAATTGGCAATATTTGCTAGATGTGTTGATGTACCTTTTTCCAGTAGTATAGGAGAGTTTATAATTAGTTCATAATCTGCACTATTGTTCCTTTTACCAAAATGCATTATCATGCACTTCCCAACACTGTATTCTATCTGCCATTTTTTTTGCCCATTTGTCCAATTTGTCAAAGTCCTGCTGCAATCACGTTGCTTCCTCAGCACTACCTACCCCTCCAGCTATCTTTGTATTATCCGCAAACTTTGCCACAAAGTCATCAATTCCATTATCCAAGTCACTGATAAACAATGTGAAACGTAGTGGTCCCAATACTGACCTCTGTGGAGTACCACTAGTCATCGGCAGCCAACTAGAAAAGGCTCCCTTTATTTCCACTCACTGCCTCCTGCCTGTCAGTCATTCCACTATCCATACCTTTACTGTAACACCACAGGATTTTATCTTGTTAAGCAGCCTAATGTGTGGCACCTTATCAAATGCCTTCTGAAAATCCAAGTAAATAACATCTATTGCCTCTCCTTTGTCCACCCTGCTTGTTAATTCCTCAAAATACTCTAACAGATTTGCCAGGGAAGATTTCCCTTCGCAGAAACCATGCTAACTCTGACTTATTTTATCATTAGTCTCCAACGACTATCCTTAACCTTATCCTTAATAATAGACTCCAGCACTTTCCCAGCCGCTGAGGTTAGGCCAAATGGCTTATAATTTCCTTTCTTTTGTTTTCCTCCCTTCTTAAAGAGTGGAGTGACATTTGCAATCTTCTAGTCCTCTAGAACCATGCCAGAATCAAATGATTCTTGAAAGATCATGACCAATGTATCTGTTATCTCTTCAGCGACCTCTCTTAGGACTCTGGAATGTAGTCTATCTGGTCCAGGCGACTTATCTACTTTAAGACCTTTGAGTTTGCGTAGCACTTTTTCCTTTGTAATAGCAATGGCACTCACTCCTGCTCACTGACAATTACGGACCTCTGGCACACTGGCAGCATCTTCCAGGGTGAAGACTGATGCAAAGTACCCATTAATTTCATCTGCCATATCTTTATCCCCCATTACTATCTCACCAGCATCATTTTCCAGTGGTCCAATATCAACTCTAACCTCCCTTTTACTTTATATATAACTGAAAAAACTTTTAGTATTCTTCTTTATATTATGGGGCAATTTGCCCTAATATTTTATCTTTTTTCTTCTTATAGCTTTTTTAGTTGCCTTTTGTTGGGTCTTAAAAGCTTCCCAATCATCCAACTTCCCACTCAATTTTGCTACCTTATATGTCCTTTCCTTGGCTTTTATGTAGTCCTTAACCTCCTTTGTCAGCCAAGGTTGCCTATCCCTGCCATTTGAGAACTACTATTTCTGTAGGATATATCTATCCTGCGCCTTGTGAACTATTCCCATAAATTTCAGCTGTCTCTGCTCTGCCGTCAACCCCACCAATATCATAGAAACAGAGAAACATAGAAAACCTACAGCACAATTCAGGCCCTTCGGCCCACAAAGCTGTGCCAAACATGTCCTTACCTTAGAAGTTACCATAGCCCTCTATTTTTCTGAGTTCCACGTGCCTGTCCAGGAGTTTTTCAAATCAGCCTCCACCACTGTCACCGGCAGCCCATTCCACACTCACCACTCTCTATGTAAAAAACTTACCCTGACGTCTGCTCTGTACCTACTTCCAAGCACCTTAAAACTGTCCCCTCTCATGCTAACCATTTCAGCCCTGGGAAAAAGCCTCTGACTATCCACATGATCAATGCCTCTCATCATCTTATACACCTCTATCAGGTCACTTCTCATCCTTCATCACTCCAAGGAAAAAAGGCCAAGTACATTCAATCTATTCCCATAAGGCATGCTTCACAATCCAGGCAACATCCTTGTAAATCTCCTCTGCACCCTTTCTATGGTTTCCACATCCTTCCTGTAGTGAGGGGACCAGAACTGAGCACAGTACTCCAAGTGGGGTCTGACCAGGGTCCTATATAGCTGCAACATTACCTCTCGGCTCCTAAACTCAATCCCACGATTGATGAAGGCCAATACACCGTATGCCTTCTTAACCACAGAGTCAACCTGCGCAGCAGCTTTGAGTGTCTTATGGACTTGGACTCCAAGATCCCTCTGATCCTCCACACTGCCAAGAGTCTTACCATTAATACTATATTCAGCCATCATATTTGACCTACCAAAATGAAGCACCTCACATCTATCTGGGTTCAACTCCATCTGCCGCTTCTCAGCCCAGTTTTGCATCCTATCGATGTCCTGCTGTAACCTCTGACAACCTCCAGACTATCCATAACACCCCCAAACTTTGTGTGATCATAGCCTCCTCCGATCCACCCGGGAAAGCTCCTCTCTGTAATTCCCTTTATTCCATTTTGATACTGATGCATGTGAGTAATACTTCTCCCTCTCAAACTGCAGTATGAATTCAATCGTAGTATGATTACTACCTCCCAAGGGTTCCTTTACATTAAACTCCCTAGTAAGATCTGGCTTATTTCCACCACTCAATCTAAAATACCCTTTTCCTGAGTAGGCTAAATATACCTAGATAAAACACTCTTATATAAAACACTCATCTGGTCTCCTGTAACTAATTTCTAACACACTCCCAGTTACTGATATCAAACACTCTCAGATCTCTTTTGCTTATGTGGAATACTTACAGCTCCCTGTGATTGATATGAAACACTTTCAGATCTCTGTTACTAACATCAAACACTCGCAGTTCTCTGGTACTGTTATTGGAAACTCACAGCTCCCTGTTACTGACTTTAGAAATAACTCCCAGTTACTTGGTTTGGATATTCAAAACTCATCCATGTACCTTTTACTGATATATAACACACTCCCAGATCCGAATTACTGATAGTTAAATCTCACCCATCCTCCCTGTTACTGATATCAAACACTCACAGCTCCCCATTACTGATACTGGACTGTCACAGATTCCTGTTACTGTTATTAAACACTCACAGCTCCTAGTTGCTGATATTAAACACAAACAACTCCCTTTTGTTGATATCACATGCACTCAAAACTCCATGATACTTGTATAAAACACATACAGCCTCCTGCAACTAATTTTTATCAAACTCCCAGTTCCAGTGATATTGACACTCAAAGTTCCCTGTCACTGATATCAAAGACTCTGTTTGTTTTCTCATAGCTAATTCACTCAGAGGCCCTTGCTATCTGCATTTCAGTCATTCAAATTCCTTAACTGATATTAAAAATCCTCATCTGCATGTTACACATTTCCACACACTCTCAGGTATCTGCAATACTCTAAATTCCCTTTAAATGTTGTTAAAGGGAACTTGGCTTCTTCTTGGTAATATATAACATTCTCACACTTTCTTCTTCCTGATCTCTTACAAAGCTCAGCTCCACCCAGCAGCATCTCTACTTTCTGCGAAGGCTGAGAAAAGTCCATCTCCCACCGCCATCCTCACCACATTCCACAGAGGTTGTATCGAGACCATCCTGAGCAGCTGCATCACTGCCTGGTTTGGGAATTGCACCATCTCAGATCGCAAGACCTTGCAGCGGATAGTGAGGTCAGCTGAGAAGATCATCGGGGTCTCTCTTCCTGCTGTTACAGACACTTACACCACACGCTGCACCCGCAAAGCTAGCAGTATTGTGAAGGACCCCGTGCACCCCTCACACAAACTTTTCTCCTTCCTGCCATCTGGCAAAAGGTATCGAAACACTTGGGCTCTCACGACCAGACTGTGCAACAGTTTCTTCCCCCAAGCCATCAGACTCCTCAATACTCAGAGTCTAGACTGACATCTACATCATTTATCATTATATTGTAATTTGTCCTCTACTGTGCCTATTGTCTTGTTTATTAATTATTGTACTGCCCTGCACTGTTTTGTGCACTTTATTTAGTCCTCTGCAGGTCTGTAGTCGAGTGCAGTTATTTTTATGTTGTTTTACGTAGTCCAGTGTAGCCTTGTGCTGTCTCATATAGTCTAGTGTAGTTTTGTGTTGTTTCATGTAGCAGCATGATCCTGGAGGAACGTAGTTTCATTTTTACTGTGTACTGTACCAGCAGCTTATGGTCAAAATGACAATAAACTTGACTTGATTACTCATACAAAAAATACACCCACATGATTCTGATACTAATGTCTGAAATACTGATAGCACACCAATAGTGATATCTAACACACTGTAACACTGTTACAGGACCTAACCGTATGAGCTTCACTTGTGATAATTAACACATTCACAGCTGGTACTGATTTCTAATGCACACCAGCTCTTTCTTCCTCATATTACATAGCCCCAGCTTTCTGTAATACACAGCAGTCACCCTGTTTCTTGTATTTGATAAGTGACACACTCAGTTTTCTGTCACTGGTATTAATGCTCTTGTTACTGGTCTAACAGAAAATTCTACGCCTGATATCTAACAAGCACACAGTACCTGGTCATTAATATCCAGCACACCTCCAGCTCTGTGTTGCTGATTTTGATTACGGTACGTTCCCAGCTGCCTATTACCAATATCTAACATAATGCAAGCCCCCGTTATTGAATTCACAGATTACTGGTTTGCTGTTACTGACATCTAACACAAGACCTGCTCCTTGTTGCTGATACCTAAAGCCTGCCGTATGCAGTTCCTAAAAGCTAATAAATGCATAGCTCGCTGGTTGCTAGAGCTAACACCCACCCAGCTCCCTGAAACTGAAAACTAAAACATTTACTTCTCTCTGTTACTGATACACATCTCACTCTGAGCTTCATCATCCTGACATCAAACAAACCAGCTGCTTTCTCTTGCTCACACCAGACACACTTCCAGCTTCAGTTTATTGATACAAAAGCACATTAAAGATCCCTGCTCCTGAAAACTAACAAACCCACAGCAGTGTTACTAATCTCTAATATGCTACAACCTCCTTGAAATCTGACACTTGGTATTGCTTTCTTTGAATTTCAAGATACCTCCAGCTATTTCCTACTGATGCAGAATACGTGGAAGCTAAAACTCGCACTGTCACTGACAACAAACTCACTCAAAGCACAGAGTAAATAAACAGAGCTCATCTTACTGATATCGAACAACCCATAGCTCCACTGAAATACGACACATGTACAGCTCAGACATCCAACAGACTCATAGCGCAAAATTACTGATATCAAAACCTTATAAAATTTTCAGTCACAAAGATTTACCAGACATATAATATATAACAGTTACTTAACAGATATAAAAGAGCAAAGTAACGAGGTACTGTTGATGAACGGTACATGAACCCTCGAAGACTACATCAATACTTTGCTCTGTTATACCACTATTTATTTTCAAATAACTCCTATTGTGACTTACAGTATTTTACGTATTCCGCTGTACTGCTGCTGCAAAACAATGAAACTTCCCTGTTATAGATATCAAACACTCTCTAACTTCCATAACTGAGATCAAAAACTCTACCAGTTCTCTGTTACTGAGATTGAACACTCAATCAGTTCCCTGCAAATACTCTCCATCTTCTGTGTTACTAAGACGGAACTCACTCCCATGTTTCTGCTGCAAACTACAAACACTCTCCCAGTTCGCCATGACTGATATAAAAAACTCTCCCGGTTACTGATATCGAACAATCTCACAATTTCCTCTCACTGATATCAAACACGCTCCAAGCTCCCATTACGGAGATCAAAAGCTCTCCTAGATTCCATTTACTGACAGTCACTCACCCAGGTCCCTGTTATGGATATAAAACACTCTCCTAGTTCTCTTACCGATATCGAATATTCTCCCAATTCCCTGTTACAGAGATCAAACTCTCCCCTAATTTCCTGTTAATTATTTCAAGTACTCTCCCATTTTGCAGTTAAAGATATCAAGCACTCTACCAGGTCGCTGTGGCTGATGAGAAAGACACTCACAGATCCATGTTACTGTTAGAAAACACTCGCAGTTTCCCATTACTGATATAAAATATTCTCCCAGTTCCCTGTAACTGATACCGAACTCTCTCCCAGTTCCCTGTAACTGACACCGAACTCTCTCCAAGTTCTCTGTTAATGATATCCCACACTCACAGACCCCTGTTACGATATCAAGTGTTCTCCCAGTTCCTTGTTACTAATATCAAGCACACTCACAGTTTCTTGTTACTGATATCGAACATTCTCCCAGTTCCCTGTCACTGATATCAAACACTCTCCCAGTTCCCTGTTACTGATATCAAACACTCTCCCAGTTCCCTGATATCGAACACTCTTCATTCCCTGTTCCTGATATCGTACACTTTCCCAGTTCCCTGTTACTGATTTCGAACAGTCTCCCTGTTCCCTGTTACGGATATCACACACTCTCCCAGTTCCCTGTTACTCATATCAAACACTCTCCCAGTTCCCTGTTACTGATATCGAACAGTCTTCATTCCCTGTTAGTGATATTGAACCCTCTCCCAGTTCCCTGTTACTGATATCCAACAATCTCCCAGTTCCCTGTTACTGATATCCAACAATCTCCCAGTTCCCTGTTACTGATATTGAACACTCGCAGTTCCCTTCTACTGATATCGAACACTCTCCCAGTTCCATGTTACTGTTATCAAATACAATCCCAGTTCTCTGTTACTGTTATCAAACACTCTCCCAGTTCCCTGTTACTGATAACGAACACTCCCCAATTCCCTGTTACTGAAATCAAACACTCTGCCAATTCCCTGTTACTCAAATAAAACACTCTCCCAGTACCTGTTACCGATGTCAAACTCTCCCCTGGTTCCCTGCTACTGATATCGAACACTCTCCCAGTTCCCTGTTACTGATATCGAACAGAGTCCGTTCCCTGTTAGTGATATCGAACACCCCCCCAGTTCCCTGTTACTGATATCGATCAATCTCCCAGTTCTCTGTTACTGTTATCGAACACTCTCCCATTTCCCTGTCACTGATATCGAACACAGACCCAGTTCGTTGTTACTGATATCGAACACTCTCACTGTTCCCTGATATCGAACACTCTCTGTTCCCCGTTACTGTTATCGAACACTCTCCCAGTTCCCTGCTACTGATATTGAAACTCTCCCAGTTCCCTGTTAATGATATCCCACACTCACAGACCCCTGTTACGATATCAAGTGCTCTCCCAGTTCCTTGTTACTAATATCAAGCACACTCACAGTTTCTTGTTACTGACATCAAACAATCTCCCAGTTCCCTGTTACTGATATCAAACACTCTCCCAGTTCGCTGTTACTGATATCGAAACTCTCCCAGTTCCCTGTTAATGATATCTCACACTCACAGACCCTTGTTACTGATATCAAAAACTCTCCCAGTTCCCTGTTACTGATATCAAACACTCTCCCAGTTCCCTGTTACTGATATCGAACACTCTCCCAGTTCCCTGTTACAGATATGGAACACTCTCCTAGTTCTCTGTTAATGATACCGAATTCTCTCCCAGTTCTCTGCAAATGATATCGAACACTCTCCGTTCCCTGTTACTGATACCAAACACTCTTCAGAGTTTCTTGTTACTGATATCAAACACTCTGCGTTCCCTGTTACTGATATCAAACACTCTCCCAGTTCCCTGTTACTGATATCAAACACTCTCCCAGTTCCCTGTTAATGATATCGAACACTCTCCGTTCCCTGTTACTAATACCAAACACTCTTCAGTGTTTCTTGTTACTGATATCAAACACGTTGCGTTCCCTGTTGCTGATATCAAACACTCTCCCAGTTCCCTGCTACTGATATCAAGCACTGTCCCAGTTCCCTGTTAATGATATCCTACACTCCCAGACCCCTGTTACATAAACAAGTGCTGTCCCAGTTCCTTGATACTAATATCAAGCACACTCACAGTTTCTTGTTACTGATATCAAACAATCTCCCAGTTCCCTGTTACTGGTATCGAACAGTCTCCGTTCCCTGTTAGTGATATCGAACACTCTCCCAGTTCCCTGTCACTGATATCGAACACTCTCCCAGTTCCCTGTTACTGATATCAAACACTCTCCCAGTTCCCTGTTACTGATACCGAACTCTCTCCCAGTTCCCTGCAAATGATATCGAACACTCTCCGTTCCCTGTTACTGATACCAAACACTCTTCAGAGTTTCTTGTTACTGATATCAAACACTCTGCGTTCCCTGTTACTGATATCGAACACTCTCCCAGTTCCCTGCTACTGATATCGAACACTCTCCCAGTTCCCTGTTAATGATATCCCACACTCACAGACCCCTGTTACGATATCAAGTGCTCTCCCACTTCCTTGTTACTAATATCAAGCACACTCACAGTTTCCTGTTACTGATATCAAACAATCTCCCAGTTCCCTGTTACTGATATCGAACAGACTCCGTTCCCTGTTAGTGATATCGAACACTCTCCCAGTTCCGTTACTGATATCGAACACTGTCCCAGTTCCCTGTTAATGATATCCCACACTCACAGACCCCTGTTACGATATCAAGTGCTCTCCCAGTTCCTTGTTACTAATATCAAGCACACTCGCAGTTTCTTGTTACTGATATCGAACAATCTCCCAGTTCCCTGTTACTGATATCGAACAGTCTCCGTTCCCTGTTACTGATATCGAACACTCTCCCAGTTCCCTGTTACTGATATCAAACACTCTCCCAGTTCCCTGTTACTGATATCGAACACTCTCCCAGTTCCCTGTTACTGATATCGAACACTTTCCCAGTTCCCTGTTACTGATTTCGAACAAACTCCCAGTTCCCTGTTACTGATATCAAACACTCTCCCAGTTCGCTGTTACTGATATCGAAACTCTCCCAGTTCCCTGTTAATGATATCTCACACTCACAGACCCTTGTTACTGATATCAAAAACTCTCCCAGTTCCCTGTCACTGATATCAAACACTCTCCCAGTTCCCTGTTACTGATATCGTACACTCTCCCAGTTCCCTGTTACTGATACCAAACACGCTTCAGAGTTTCTTGTTACTGATAGCAAAAACTCTGCGTTCCCTGTTACTGATATCGAACACTCCCCCAGTTCCCTGCTACTGATATCGAGCACTGTCCCAGTTCCCTGTTAATGATATCCCACACTCACAGACCCCTGTTATGATATGCAGTGCTCTCCCAGTTCCTTGTTACTAATATCAAGCACACTCACAGTTTCTTGTTACTGATATCAAACAATCTCCCAGTTCCCTGTTACTGATATCGAACAGACTCCGTTCCCTGTTAGTGATATCGAACACTCTCCCAGTTCCCTGTTACTGATATCGAACACTCTCCCAGTTCCCTGTTAATGATATCCCACACTCACAGACCCCTGTTACGATATCAAGTGCTTTCCCAGTTCCTTGTTACTAATATCAAGCACACTCCCAGTTTCTTGTTACTGATATCAAACAATCTCCCAGTTCCCTGTTACTGATATCGAACAGTCTCCGTTCCCTGTTAGTGATATCGAACACTCTCCCAGTTCCCTGTTACTGATATCGAACACTCTTCCAGTTCCCTGTTACTGATATCGAACACTCACAGTTCCCTGTTACTGATATCAAATGCTCTCCCAGTTCCCTGTTACTGATATCAAATACACTCCCAGTTTCCTGTTACTGATATCAAACACTCTCCCAGTTCCCTGTTACTGATATCGAACAGTCTCCCAGTTCCCTGTTACTGATATCGAACACTCTCCCAGTTCCGTTACTGATATCGAACACTGTCCCAGTTCCCTGTTAATGATATCCCACACTAACAGATCCCTGTTACGATATCAAGTGCTCTCCCAGTTCTCTGTTAAGGTTATCAGACTCTCTCCCAATTCCCTGTTACTGATATCGAACACTCTCCCAGTTCCCTGTTACTGATTTCGAACAGTCTCCCAGTTCCCTGTTACTGATATCGAACACTCTCCCAGTTCTCTATCACTGATATCGAACACTCTCCCAGTTCCCTGTTACTGATATCGAACACTCTCCCAGTTCCCTGTTACTGATATCGAACACTCTCCCAGTTCCCTGTTACTGATATCAAACACTCTCCCAGTTCCCTGTTACTGATATCAAATACTCTCCCAGTTCCCTGTCACTGATATCGAACACTCTCCGTTCCCTGTTACTGATATCGAACACTCTCCCAGTTCCCTGTTACTGATATCAAACACTCTCCCAGTTCCCTGTTACTGATATCGAACACTCTCCAGTTCCCTGTTACTGATATCGAACACTCTCCCAGTTCCCTGTTACTGATATCGAACACTCTCCCAGTTCCCTGTTACTCATATCGAACTCTCTCCGTTCCCTGTTACTGATATCGAACACTCTCCCAGTTTTCTGCACTGATATCAAACACTCTCCCAGTTCCTGTTACTGATATCCAACACTCTCCCAGTTCCCTGTTACTGATATCGGTCACTCTCCCAGTTCCCTGTTAATGATATCCCACACTCACAGACCCCTGTTACGATATCAAGTGCTCTCCCAGTTCCTTGTTACTAATATCAAGCACACTCACAGTTTCCTGTTACTGATATCGAACAGTCTCCCTGTTCCCTGTCAATGATATCAAACACTCTCCCAGTTCCCTGTTACTGATATCAAACACTCTCCCAGTTCCCTGTTACTGATATCGAACACTCTCCGTTCCCTGTTACTGATATCGAACACTTTCCCAGTTCCCTGTTACTGATATCGAACAGTCTCCCAGTTCCCTGTTACTGATATCAAACACTCTCCCAGTTCCCTGTTACTGATATCAAACACTCTCCCAGTTCCCTGTTACTGATATCGAACAGACTCCATTCCCTGTTAGTGATATCGAACACTCTCCCAGTTCCCTGTTACTGATATCCAACAATCTCCCAGTTCCCTGTTACTGATATTGAACACTCGCAGTTCCCTTCTACTGATATCGAACACTCTCCCAGTTCCCTGTTACTGATATCAAACAAATCTCCGTTCCCTGTTACTGATATCAAACAGTCTCCCAGTTTCCTGTTACTGATATCAAACACTCTGCCAATTCCCTGTTACTCAAATAAAACACTCTCCAAGTTCCCTGTTACTGATAACGAACACTCCACCAGTTCCGCGCTACTGATATAAAACACTCTCCCAGTACCTGTTACGGATATCAAACTCTCCCCCGGTTCCCTGCTACTGATATCGAACACTCTCCCAGTTCCCTGTTACTGATATCGAACAGACTCCGTTCCCTGTTAGTGATATCGAACACTCTCCCAGTTCCCTGTTACTGTTATCAAACACTCTCCCAATTCCCTGTTACTGATATCGAACACTCTCCCATTTCCCTGTCACTGATATCGAACACAGTCCCAGTTCCCTGTTACTGATATCGAACACTCTCTCTGTTCCCTGATATCGAACACTCTCTGTTCCCTGTTACTGATATCGAACACTCTCCCAGTTCCCTGTTACTGATATCGAACACTCTCCCAGTTCCCTGTTACTGATATCTCACACTCTCCCAGTTCCCTGTTACTGATATCAAACACTCTCCCAGTTCCCTGTTACTGATATCAAACACTCTCCCAGTTCCCTGTTACTGATATCGAACACTCTCCCAGTTCCCTGTTACTGATATCGAACACTCTCCCAGTTCCCTGTTACTGATATCGAACACTCTCCCAGTTCCCTGTTACTGATATCAAACACTCTCCCAGTTCCCTGTTACTGATATCGAACACTCTCCCAGTTCCCTGTTACTGATATCGAACACTCTCCCAGTTCCCTGTTACTGATATCCCACACTCACAGTCCCCTGTTACGATATCAAGTGCTCTCCCAGTTCCCTGTTACTGATATCAAACACACTCCCAGTTCCCTGTTACTGATATCGAACACTCTCCCAGTTTTCTGTTACTGATATCAAACACTCTCCCAGTTCCCTATCACTGATATCACACACTCTCCCAGTTCCCTGTTACTGATATCGAAAACTCTCCCAGTTCTCTATCACTGATATTGAACACTCTCCCAGTTCCCTGTTAGTGATATCGAACACTCTCCCAGTTCCCTGTTACTGATATCGAACACTCTCCCAGTTCCCTGTTACTGATATCGAACACTCTCGCAGTTCCCTGTTACTGATATCGAACACTCTCCCAGTTCCCTGTTACTGATATCAAATACAATCCCAGTTCCCTGTTACTGATATCAAACACTCTCCCAGTTCCCTGTTACTGATATCGAACACTCTCCCAGTTCCCTGTTACTGATATCGAACACTCTCCAGTTCCCTGTTACTGATATCGAACACTCTCCCAGTTCCCTGTTACTGATATCGAACAGTCTCCCAGTTCCCTGTTAATGATATCGAACACTCTCCCAGTTCCCTGTTACTGATATCGAACACTCTGCCAGTTCGCTGTTACTCATATCGAACTCTCTCCAAGTTCCCTGTTACTGATAACGAACACTCCACCAGTTCCGCGCTACTGATATAAAACACTCTCCCAGTACCGGTTACCGATGTGGAACAGAGTACATTCCCTGTTAGTGATATCGAAACCACCTGCGTTTCCATGTTACTGATATCAATCAATCTCCCAGTTCTCTGTTACTGTTATCGAACTCTCTCCCATTTCCCTGTCACTGATATCGAACACAGTCCCAGTTCCCTGTTACTGATATCGAACAGTCTCCCAGTTCCCTGTTACTGATATCGAACACTCTCCCAGTTCCCTGTTACTGATATCGAACACTCTCCCAGTTCCCTGTTACTGATATCGAACACTCTCCCAGTTCCCTGTTACTGATATCGAACACTCACAGACCCTGTTATGATATCAAGTGCTCCCCAAGTTCCTTGTTACTAATATCAAGAGCACTCACAGTTACTTGTTACTGATATCAAACACTCTCCCACTTCGCTGTTACTAATATCGAAACTCTCCCAGTTCCCAGTTACTGATATCGAACTCTCCCAGTTCCCTGTTACTGATATCAAACACTCTCCCAGTTCCCTGTCACTGATATCAAACACTCTCCCAGTTCCCTGTTACTGATATCGAACACTCTCCCAGTTCCCTGTTACTGATATCGAACACTCTCCCAGTTCCCTGTTACTGATATCGAACACTCTTCCAGTTCCCTGTTACTGATATCGAACACTCTCCCAGTTAGCTGTTACTGATATCGAACAAATCTCCGTTCCCTGTTACTGATACCAAACACTCTTCAGAGTTTCTTGTTACTGATATCAAACACTCTGCGTTCCCTGTTACTGATATCAAACACTCTCCCAGTTCCCTGTTACTGATATCGAACACTCTCCCAGTTCCCTGTTAATGATATCCCACACTCACAGACCCCTGTTACGATATCAAGTCCTCTCCCAGTTCCTCGTTACTAATATCAAGCACACTCGCATTTTCTTGTTACTGATATCTAACAATCTCCCAGTTCCCTGTTACAGATATTGAACAGTCTCCCAGTTCCCTGTTACTGATATCGAACACTCTCCCAGTTCCCTGTTACTGATATCAAACACTCTCCCAGTTCCCTGTTACTGATATCAAACACTCTCCCAGTTCCCTGTTACTGATATCGAACACTCTCCCAGTTCCCTGTTACTGATATCAAACACTCTCCCAGTTCCCTGTTACTGATATCAAACACTCTCCCAGTTCCCTGTTACTGATATCAAACACTCTCCCAGTTCCCTGTTACTGATATCGAACAGACTCCATTCCCTGTTAGTGATATCGATCACTCCCCCATTTCCCTGTTACTGATATCGAACAATCTTCCAGTTCCCTGTTACTGATATCAAACACTCTCCCAGTTCCCTGTTACTGATATCGAACACTCTCCCAGTTCCCTGTCACTGATATCGAACACAGTCCCAGTTGCCTGTTACTGATATCGAACACTCTCCCTGTTCCCTGATATCGAACACTCTCTGTTCCCTGTTACTGTTATCGAACACTCTCCCAGTTCCCTACTATTGATATCGAAACTCTCCCAGTTCCCTGTTAATGATATCTCACACTCACAGACCCTTGTTATGATATCATGTGCTATCCAGTTCCTTGTTACTAATATCAAACACACTCACAGTTTCTTGTTACTGATATCGAACATTCTCCCAGTTCCCTGTAACTGATATCAAACACTCTCCCAGTTCCCTGTTACTGATATCAAACACATCTCCCAGTTCCCTGTTACTGATATCGAACACTCTTGCAGTTCCCTGTTACTGATATCGAACACTCTCCCAGTTCCCTGTTACTGATATCGAACACTCTCCCAGTTCCCTGTTACTGATATCAAACACTCTCCCAGTTCCCTGTTACTGATATCGAACACTCTCCCAGTTCCCTGTTACTGATATCGAACACTCTCCCAGTTCCCTGTTACTGTTATCAAACAGTCTCCCAGTTCCCTGTCACTGATATCAAACACTCTCCCAGTTCCCTGTTACTCATATCAAACACTCTCCCAGTTCCCTGTTACTGATATCGAACACTCTCCCAGTTCCCTGTTACTGATATCGAACACTCTCCCAGTTCCCTGTTACTGATATCGAACACTCTCCAGTTTCCTGTTACTGATATCAAACACTCTCTCCGTTCCCTGTCAATGATATCAAACACTCTCCCAGTTCCCTGTTACTGATATCGAACACTCTCCCAGTTCCCTGTTACTGATATCGAACACTCTCCCAGTTCCCTGTTACTGATATCGAACACTCTCCCAGTTCGCGGTTACTCATATCGAAATCTCTCCAAGTTGCCTGTTACTGATATCGAACACTCTACCAGTTTTCTGCACTGATATCAAACACTCTCCCAGTTCCCTGTTACTGATATCGAACACTCTCCCAGTTCCCTGTTACTGATATCGAACACTCTCCCAATTCCCTGTTACTGATATCGAACACTCTCCCAGTTCCCTGTTACTGATATCAAACACTCTCCCAGTTCCCTGTTACTGATATCGAAACACTCCCAGTTCCCTGTTACTGATATCGAACACTCACAGTTCCCTGTTACTGATATCAAACACTCTCCCAGTTCCCTGTTACTGATATCAAACACTCTCCCAGTTCCCTGTTACTGATATCGAACACTCTCCCAGTTCCTGTTACTGATATCGAACACACTACCAGTTTTCTGCACTGATATCAAACACTCTCACAGTTCCCTATCACTGATATCGCACACTCTCCCAGTTCCCTGTTACTGATATCGAACACTCTCCCAGTTCCCTGTTACTGATATCGAACACTCTCCCAGTTCCCTGTTACTGATATCGAACACTCTCCCAGTTCCCTGTTACTGATATCAAACACTCTCCCAGTTCCCTGTTACTGATATCAAACACTCTCCCAGTTCCCTGTTACTGATATCGAACAGACTCCCAGTTCCCTGTTAGTGATATCGAACACTCTCCCAGTTCCCTGTTACTGATATCGAACACTCTTCCAGTTCCCTGTTACTGATATCGAACACTCTCGTTCCCTGTTACTGAAATCAAATGCTCTCCCAGTTCCCTGTTACTGATATCAAATACATTCCCAGCTCCCTGTCACTGATATCAAACACTCTCCGTTCCCTGTTACTGATTTCGAACAGTCTCCCAGTTCCCTGTTACTGATATCAAACACTCTCCCAGTTCCCTGTTACTGATATCGAACACTCTCCCAGTTCCCTGTTACTGATATCCCACACTCACAGTCCCCTGTTACGATATCAAGTGCTCTCCCAGTTCCTTGTTACTAATATCAAACACACTCCCAGTTCCCTGTTACTGATATCAAACACTCTCCCAGTTCCCTGTTACTGATATCGAACACTCTCCAGTTCCCTGTTACTGATATCGAACACTCTCCCAGTTCCCTGTCACTGATATCGAACACTCTCCCAGTTCCCTGTTACTGATATCCAACACTCACAGTTCCCTGTTACTGATATCAAACACTCTCCCAGTTCCCTGTTACTGATATCAAACACTCTCCCAGTTCCCTGTTACTGATATCGAACACTCTCCCAGTTCCCTGTTACTGATTTCGAACAGTCTCCCAGTTCCCTGTTACTGATATCGAACACTCTCCCAGTTCTCTATCACTGATATCGAACACTCTCCCAGTTCCCTGTTACTGATATCGAACACTCTCCCAGTTCCCTGTTACTGATATCGAACACTCTCCCAGTTCCCTGCTACTGATATCAAACACTCTCCCAGTTCCCTGTTACTGATATCAAACACTCTCCCAGTTCCCTGTTACTGATATCGAACACTCTCCAGTTCCCTGTTACTGATATCGAACACTCTCCCAGTTCCCTGTTACTCATATCAAACACTCTCCCAGTTCCCTGTTACTGATATCGAACAGACTCCAGTTCCCTGTTACTGATATCGAACACTCTCCCAGTTCCCTGTTACTGATATCGAACACTCTCCCAGTTCCCTGTTACTGATATCGAACACTCTCCCAGTTCCCTGTTACTGATATCGAACACTCTCCCAGTTCCCTGTTACTGATATCAAACACTCTCCCAGTTCCCTGTTACTGATATCGAACACTCTCCCAGTTCCCTGTTACTGATATCGAACACTCTCCCAGTTCCCTGTTACTGATATCGAACACTCACAGTTCCCTGTTACTGATATCAAATGCTCTCCCAGTTCCCTGTTACTGATATCCAACACACTCCCAGTTTCCTGTTACTGATATCGAACACTCTCCCAGTTCCCTGTTACTGATATCAAACACTCTCCCAGTTCCCTGTTACTGATATCAAACACTCTCCCAGTTCCCTGATATCGAACACTCTCCGTTCCCTGTTACTGATATCGAACACTTTCCCAGTTCCCTGTTACTGATATCGAACAGTCTCCCAGTTCCCTGTTACTGATATCAAACACTCTCCCAGTTCCCTGTTACTGATATCAAACACTCTCCCAGTTCCCTGTTACTGATATCGAACACTCTTCCAGTTCCCTGTTACTGATATCGAACACTCTCCCAGTTCCCTGTTACTGATATCGAACACTCTCCCAGTTCCCTGTTACTGATATCGAACACTCCCAGTTCCCTGTTACTGATATCGAACACTCTCCCAGTTCCCTGTTACTGATATCAAATACATTCCCAGTTCCCTGTCACTGATATCAAACACTCTCCGTTCCCTGTTACTGATATCAAACACTCTCCCAGTTCCCTGTTACTGATATCGAACACTCTCCCAGTTCCCTGTTAGTGATATCGAACACTCCACCATTTCCCTGTTACTGATATCGAACACTCTCCCAGTTACCTGTTACTGATATCAAACAAATCCCGGTTCCCTGTTACTGATATCGAACACTCTCCCATTTCCCTGTCACTGATATCGAACAGAGTCACAGTTCCCTGTTACTGATATCCAACCCTCTCCCAGTTCCCTCCCTGATATCAAACACTCTCCCAATTCCCTGTTACTGATATCGAACACTCTCCCATTTCCCTGTCACTGATATCGAACACAGTCCCAGTTCCCTGTTACTGATATCGAACACTCGTTCTGTTCCCTGATATCGAACACTCTCTGTTCCCTGTTACTGATATCGAACACTCTCCCAGTTCCCTGTTACTGATATCGAACACTCTCCCAGTTCCCTGTTACTGATATCACACACACTCACAGTTCCCTGTTACTGATATCAAACACTCTCCCAGTTCCCTGTTACTGATATCAAACACTCTCCCAGTTCCCTGTTACTGATATCGAACACTCTCCCAGTTCCCTGTTACTGATATCGAACACTCTCCCAGTTCCCTGTTACTGATATCGAACACTCTCCCAGTTCCCTGTTACTGATATCAAACACTCTCCCAGTTCCCTGTTACTGATATCGAACACTCTCCCAGTTCCCTGTTACTGATATCGAACACTCTCCCAGTTCCCTGTTACTGATATCGAACACAGTCACAGTTCCCTGTTACTGATATCAAACACTCTCCCAGTTCCCTGTTACTGATATCAAACACACTCCCAGTTTCCTGTTACTGATATCGAACACTCTCCCAATTCCCTGTTACTGATATCAAACACTCTCCCAGTTCCCTGTTACTGATATCAAACACTCTCCCAGTTCCCTGTTACTGATATCGAACACTCTCCCAGTTCCCTGTTACTGATATCGAACAGTCTCCCAGTTCCCTGTCAATGATATCAAACACTCTCCCAGTTCCCTGTTACTGATATCAAATACATTCCCAGCTCCTTGTCACTGATATCGAACTCTCTCCACGTTCCCTGTTACTGATATCGAACACTCTATCAGTTTTCTGCACTGATATCAAACACTCTGCCAGTTCCCTATCACTGATATCGCACACTCTCCCAGTTCCCTGTTACTGATATCGAAAACTCTCCCAGTTCCCTGTTACTGATATTGAAACACTCACAGTTCCCTGTTACTGATATCAAACACTCTCCCAGTTCCCTGTTACTGATATCGAACACTCTCCCAGTTTCTTGTTACTGATATCGAACACTCTCCCAGTTCCCTGTTACTGATATCGAACAGTCTCCCAGTTCCCTGTTACTGATATCGAACTGTCTCCCAGTTCCCTGTTACTGATATCAAACACTCTCCCAGTTCCCTGTTACTGATATCGAACACTCTCCCAGTTCCCTGTTACTGATATCGAACACTCTCCCAGTTCCCTGTTACTGATATCGAACAGTCTCCCAGTTCCCTGTTACTGATATCGAACACTCTCCCAGTTCCCTGTTACTGATATCGAACACTCTCCCAGTTCCCTGTTACTGATATCGAACAAATCACAGTTCCCTGTTACTGATATCAAATGCTCTCCCAGTTCCCTGTTACTGATATCAAACACTCTCCCAGTTCCCTGTTACTGATATCGAACACTCTCCCAGTTCCCTGTTACTGATATTGAACACTCGCAGTTCCCTTCTACTGATATCGAACACTCTCCCAGTTCCCTGTTACTGTTATCAAACACTCTCCCAGTTCCCTGTTACTGATATCAAACACTCTCCCAGTTCCCTGTTACTGATATCGAACACTCTCCCAGTTCCCTGTTACTGATATCAAACACTCTCCCAGTTCCCTGTTACTGATATCAAACAATCTCCCAGTTCCCTGATATCGAACACTCTTCATTCCCTGTTCCTGTTATGGTACACTTTCCCAGTTCCCTGTTACTGATTTCGAACAAACTCTCAGTTCCCTGTTACTGATATCAAACACTCTCCCAGTTTCCTGTTACTGATATCGAACACTCTCCCAGTTCCCTGTTACTGATATCGAACACTCTCCCAGTTCCCTGTTACTGATATCAAATACATTCCCAGCTCCTTGTCACTGATATCGAACACTCTCGGTTCCCTGTTACTGATTTCGAACAGTCTCCCAGTTCCCTGTTACTGATATCGAACAAATCTCAGTTCCCTGTTACTGATATCAAACACTCTCCCAGTTTCCTGTTACTGATATCGAACACTCTCCCAGTTCCCTGTTAATGATATCCCACACTCACAGACACCTGTTACGATATCACGTGCTATCCCAGTTCCCTGTTACTGATATCAAACACACTCCCAGTTCCCTGTTACTGATATCGAACACTCTCCCAGTTCCCTGTTACTGATATCAAACACTCTCCCAGTTCCCTGTTACTGATATCGAACACTCTCCCAGTTCCCTGTTACTGATATCGAACAGTCTCCCAGTTCCCTGTTACTGATATCAAACACTCTCCCAGTTCCCTGTTACTCATATCAAACACTCTCCCAGTTCCCTGTTACTGATATCGAACAGACTCCATTCCCTGTTAGTGATATCGAACACTCCCCCAGTTCCCTGTTACTGATATCGAACAATCTTCCAGTTCCCTGTTACTGATATTGAACACTCCCAGTTCCCTGTTACTGATATCGAACACTCTCCCAGTTCCCTGTTACTGTTATCAAATACAATCCCAGTTCTCTGTTACTGTTATCAAACACTCTCCCAGTTCCCTGTTACTGATAACGAACACTCCCCAGTTCCCTGTTACTGATATCAAAAACTCTCCCAGTTCTCTGTCACTGATATCGAACACTCTCCCAGTTCCCTGTTACTGATATCGAACACTCCGACCAGTTCCCTGTTACTGATATCGAACACTCTCCCAGTTATCTGTTACTGTTATCAGACTCTCTCCCAATTCCCTGTTACTGATATCGAACACTCTCCCAGTTCCCTGTTACTGATATCGAACAGACCCAGTTCCCTGTTAGTGATATCGAACACTCTCCCAGTTCCCTGTTACTGATATCGAACACTCTCCCAGTTCCCTGTTACTGATATCGAACACTCTCCCAGTTCCCTGTTACTGATATCGAACACTCTCCCAGTTCCCTGTTACTGATATCGAACACTCTCCCAGTTCCCTGTTACTGATATCGAACACTCTCTGTTCCCTGTTACTGATATCGAACACTCTCCCAGTTCCCTGTTACTGATATCGAACACTCTCCCAGTTCCCTGTTACTGATATCGAACACTCACAGTTCCCTGTTACTCATATCAAACACTCTCCCTGTTCCCTGTTACTGATATCAAACACACTTCCCAGTTCTCTGTTACTGTTATCAAACACTCTCCCAGTTCCCTGTTACTGATATCAAACACTCTCCCAGTTCCCTGTTACTGATATCGAACACTCTCCCAGTTCCCTGTTACTGATATCGAACACTCACCAGTTCCTTGTTACTGATATCAAACACTCTCCCAGTTCCCTGTTACTGATATCGAACACTCTCCCAGTTCCCTGTTACTGATATCGAACACTCTCCCAGTTCCCTGTTACTGATATCGAACACTCTCCCAGTTCCCTGTTACTGATATCGAACACTCTCCCAGTTCCCTGTTACTGATATCGAACACTCTCCCAGTTCCCTGTTACTGATATCAAACACTCTCCCAGTTCCCTGTTACTGATATCAAACACTCTCCCAGTTCCCTGTTACTGATATCGAACACTCTCCCAGTTCCCTGTTACTGATATCGAACAGTCTCCATTCCCTGTTAGTGATATCGAACACTCTCCCAGTTCCCTGTTACTGATATCGAACAGTTCCCAGTTCCCTGTTATTGATATCGAACACTCTCCCACTTCCCTGTTACTGATATAAAACACTCTCCCAGTTCTCTGTTACTGTTATCAAATACATTCCCAGTTCCCTGTTACTGATATCAAACACTCTCCCACTTCCCTGTTACTGATATAAAACACTCTCCCAGTTCCCTGTTACTGATATCGAACACTCTGTTCCCTGTTACTGATATCGAACACTCTCCCTGTTCCCTGTTACTGATATCGAACACTCTCCCAGTTCCCTGTTACTGATATCGAACACTCTCCCAGTTCCCTGTTACTGATATCTCACACTCACAGACCCTTGTTACGATATCATGTGCTATCCCAGTTCCCTGTCACTGATATCAAACACTCTCCCAGTTCCCTGTCACTGATATCGTACACTTTCCCAGTTCCCTGTTACTGATATCGAACAAACTCCCAGTTCCCTGTTACTGATATCAAACACTCTCCCTGTTCGCTGTTACTGATATCGAACACTCTCCCAGTTCCCTGTTACTGATATCTCACACTCACAGTTCCCTGTTACTGATATCGAACACTCTCCCAGTTCCCTGTTACTGATATCAAACACTCTCCCAGTTCCCTGTTACTGATATCGAACACTCTCCCAGTTCCCTGTTACTGATATCAAACACTCTTCAGAGTTTCTTGTTAATGATATGAAACACTCTCCCAGTTCCCTGTTACTCATATCAAACACTTTCCCAGTTCCCTGTTACTGATATCGAACAGTCTCCCAGTTCCCTGTTACTGATATCGAACACTCTCCCAGTTCCCTGTTACTGATATCGAACACTCTCCCAGTTCCCTGTTACTGATATCGAACACTCCTCCAGTTCCCTGTTACTGATATCAAACACTCTCCCAGTTCCCTGTTACTGATATCGAACACTCTCCCAGTTCCCTGTTACTGATATCAAACACTCTCCCAGTTCCCTGTTACTGATATCGAACACTCTCCCAGTTCCCTGTTACTGATATCGAACACTCACAGTTCCCTGTTACTGATATCGAACGCTCTCCCAGTTCCCTGTTACTGATATCAAACACTCTCCCATTTCCCTGTTACTGATATCGAACAATCTTCCAGTTCCCTGTTGCTGATATCAAACACTCTCCGTTCCCTGTTACTGATATCGAACACTCTCCCAGTTCCCTGTTACTGATATCAAACACTCTCCCAGTTCCCTGTTACTGATATCAAACACTCTCCCAGTTCCCTGTTACTGAAATCAAACACTTTGCCAATTCCCTGTTACTCAAATAAAAACCTCTCCAAGTTCCCTGTTACTGATATCGAACACTCTCCCTGTTTCCTGTTACTGATATCGAACACTCTCCGTTCCCTGTTGCTGATATCGAACACTCTCCCAGTTCCCTGTTACTGATATCGAACACTCTCCCAGTTCCCTGTTACTGATATCGAACACTCACAGAACCTTGTTACGATATCATGTGCTATCCCAGTTCCCTGTTACTGATATCAAACACTCTCCCAGTTCCCTGTTACTGATATCGAACACTCTCCCAGTTCCCTGTTACTGATATCGAACACTCTCCCAGTTCCCTGTTACTGATATCAAACACTCTCCCAGTTCCCTGTTACTGATATCGAACACTCTCCCAGTTCCCTGTTACTGATATCGAACACTCACAGTTCCCTGTTACTGATATCAAACACTCTCCCAGTTCCCTGTTACTCATATCAAACACTCTCCCAGTTCCCTGTCACTGATATCGTACACTCTCCCAGTTCCCTGTTACTGATACCAAACACTCTTCAGAGTTTCTTGTTACTGATATCAAACACTCTCCCAGTTCCCTGTTACTGATATCAAACACTCTCCCAGTTCCCTGTTACTGATATTGAACACTCTCCCAGTTCCCTGTTACTGATATCGAACACTCTCCCAGTTCCCTGTTACTGATATCGAACACTCTCCCAGTTCCCTGTTACTGATATCGAACACTCCCTGTTCCCTGTTACTGATATCAAACACTCTCCCAGTTCCCTGTTACTGATATCGAACACTCTCCCAGTTCCCTGTTACTGATATCAAACGCTCTCCCAGTTTGCTGTTACTGATATCCAACACTCTCCCAGTTCCCTGTTAATGATATCCCACACTCACGGATACCTGTTACGATATCACGTGCTATCCCAGTTCCCTGTTACTGATATCGAACACACTCCATTTCCCTGTTACTGATATCGAACACTCTCCCAGTTCCCTGTCACTGATATCAAACACTCTCCCAGTTCCCTGTTACTGATATCGAACACTCTCCCAGTTCCCTGTTACTGATATCGAACAGTCTCCCCGTTCCCTGTTAATGATATCATACACTCTCCCAGTTCCCTGTTACTCATATCAAACACTCTCCCAGTTCCCTGTTACTGATATCGAACAGTCTCCATTCCCTGTTAGTGATATCGAACACTCTCCCAGTTCCCTGTTACTGATATCGAACACTCTCCCAGTTCCCTGTTACTGATATCGAACACTCTCCCAGTTCCCTGTTACTGATATCGAACACTCTCCCAGTTCCCTGTTACTGATATCAAACACTCTCCCAGTTCTCTGTTACTGATATCAACTACTCTCCCAGTTCCCTGTTACTGATATCGAACACTCTCCCAGTTCCCTGTTACTGATATCAAACACTCTCCCAGTTCCCTGTTACTGATATCGAACACTCTCCCAGTTCCCTGTTACTGATATCGAACACTCCACCAGTTTCCTGTTACTGATATCGAACAGTCTCCCAGTTCCCTGTTACTGATATCAAACACTCTCCCAGTTCCCTGTTACTGATATCGAACACTCTCCCAGTTCCCTGTTACTGATATCGAACAGACTCCGTTCCCTGTTAGTGATATCGAACACTCTCCCAGTTCCCTGTTACTGATATCGAACACTCTCCCAGTTCGCTGTTACTGATATCGAACACTCTCCCAGTTCCCTGTCACTGATATCGAACACAGTCCCAGTTCCCTGTTACTGATATCGAACACTCTCCCTGTTCCCTGATATCGAACACTCTCTGTTCCCTGTTACTGATATCGAACACTCTCCCAGTTCCCTGTTACTGATATCGAACACTCTCCCAGTTCCCTGTTACTGATATGTCACACTCACAGTTCCCTGTTACTCATATCACATACTCTCCCTGTTCCCTGTTACTGATATCAAACACACTCCCAGTTCTCTGTTACTGTTATCAAACACTCTCCCAATTCCCTGTTACTGATATCGAACACTCTCCCATTTCCCTGTCACTGATATCGAACACAGTCCCAGTTCCCTGTTACTGATATCGAACACTCTCCCAGTTCCCTGTTGATATCGAACACTGTCTGTTCCCTGTTACTGATATCGAACACTCTCCCAGTTCCCTGTTACTGATATCGAACACTCTCCCAGTTCCCTGTTACTGATATCGCACACTCCCAGTTCCCTGTTACTGAAATCAAATGCTCTCCCAGTTCCCTGTTACTGATATCAAACACACTCCCAGTTCCCTGTTACTGATATCGAACACTCTCCCAGTTCCCTGTTACTGATATCAAACACTCTCCCAGTTCCCTGTTACTGATATCGAACACTCTCCCAGTTCCCTGTTACTGATATCGAACACTCACCGTTCCATGTTCCTGATATCAAACACTCTCCCAGTTCCCTGTTACTGATATCAAACACTCTCCCAGTTCCCTGTTACTGATATCAAACACTCTCCCAGTTCCCTGTTACTGATATCGAACACTCTCCCAGTTCCCTGTTACTGATATCGAACACTCTCCCAGTTCCCTGTTACTGATATCGAACACTCTCCCAGTTCCCTGTTACTGATATCAAACACTCTCCCAGTTCCCTGTTACTGATCTCACACATTCCCAGTTCCCTGTTACTCATATCCAACACTCTCCCAGTTCCCTGTTACTCATATCAAACACTCTCCCAGTTCCCTGTTACTGATATCGAACAGACTCCATTCCCTGTTAGTGATATCGAACACTCTCCCAGTTCCCTGTTACTGATATCGAACACTCTTCCAGTTCCCTGTTACTGATATCGAACACTCTCCCAGTTCCCTGTTACTGATATCAAACACTCTCCCAGTTCCCTGTTACTGATATCAAACACTCTCCCAGTTCCCTGTTACTGATATCGAACACTCTCCCAGTTCCCTGTTACTGATATCAAACACTCTCCCAGTTCCCTGTTACTGATATCAAACACTCTCCCAGTTCCCTGTTACTGATATCGAACACTCTCCCAGTTCCCTGTTACTGATATCGAACACTCTCTGTTCCCTGTTACTGATATCGAACACTCTCCCAGTTCCCTGTTACTGATATCGAACACTCTCCCAGTTCCCTGTTACTGATATCGAACACTCACAGTTCCCTGTTACTGATATCATGTGCTCTCCCAGTTCCCTGTTACTGATATCAAACACTCTCCCAGTTCCCTGTTACTGATATCGAACACTCTCCCAGTTCCCTGTTACTGATATCGAACACTCTCCCAGTTCCCTGTTACTGATATCAAACACTCTCCCAGTTCCCTGTTACTGATATCGAACAGTCTCCCAGTTCCCTGTTACTGATATCAAAGACTCTCCCAGTTCCCTGTTACTGATATCGATATCTCTCCCAGTTCCCTGCAAATGATATCGAACACTCTCTGTTCCCTGTTACTGATATCGAACACTCTTCAAGTTTCCTGTTACTGATATCAAACACTCTCCCAGTTCCCTGTTACTGATATCAAACAATCTCCCAGTTCCCTGTTACTGATATCTAACAGTCTCCGTTCCCTGTTAATGATATCCCACACACACAGACCCCTGTTACGATATTATGTGCTCTCCCAGTTCCCTGTTACTGATATCACGCACACTCCCAGTTCCCTGTTACTGATATCAAACACTCTTCCAGTTCCCTGTTACTGATATCGAACAGTCTCCCAGTTCCCTGTTACTGATATAGAACACTCTCCCAGTTCCCTGTTACTGATATCGAACACGTCCCAGTTCCCTGTTAATGATATCCCACACTCACAGACCCCTGTTACGATATCAAGTGCTCCCCTAGTTTGTTGTTACTGATATCAAACACTTTCCCTGTTCCCTGTTACTGATATCGAACACTCTCCCAGTTCCCTGTTACTGAAATCGAACAGTCTCCATTCCCTGTTAGTGATATCGAACACTCTCCCAGTTCCCTGTTACTGATATCAAACACTCTCCCAGTTCCCTGTTACTGATATCGAACACTCTCCCAGTTCCCTGTTACTGATATCGAACACTCTCCCAGTTCCCTGTTACTGATATCGAACACTCTCTTCCCTGTTACTGATATCAAACACTCTCCCAGTTCCCTGTTACTGATATCAAACACTCTCCCAGTTCCCTGTTACTCATATCAAACACTCTCCCAGTTCCCTGTTACTGATATCGAACAGACTCCCAGTTCCCTGTTAGTGATATCGAACACTCTCCCAGTTCCCTGTTACTGATATCGAACACTCTACCAGTTCCCTGCTGCTGATATTAAACACTCACAGTTCCCTGTTACTGATATCAAACACTCTCCCAGTTCCCTGTTACTGATATCAAACACTCTCCCAGTTCCCTGTTACTGATATCGAACACTCTCCCAGTTCCCTGTTACTGATATCGAACACTCTCCCAGTTCCCTGTTACTGATATCGAACACTCTCCCAGTTCCCTGTTACTGATATCAAACACTCTCCCAGTTCCCTGTTACTGATATCGAACACTCTCCCAGTTCCCTGTTACTGATATCGAACACTCTCCCAGTTCCCTGTTACTGATATCGAACACTCTCCCAGTTCCCTGTTACTGATATCGAACAATCTTCCAGTTCCCTGTTACTGATATCGAACACTCTCCCAGTTCCCTGTTACTGATATCGAACAGTCTCCCAGTTCCCTGTTACTGATATCAAACACTCTCCCAGTTCCCTGTTACTGATATCAAACACTCTCCCAGTTCCCTGTTACTGATATCGAACAGTCTTCCAGTTCCCTGTTACTGATATCGAACATTCTCCCAGTTACCTGATACTGATATCGAACACTCTCCCAGTTCCCTGTTACTGATATCAAACACTCTCCCAGTTCCCTGTTACTGATATCGAACACTCTCCCAGTTCCCTGTTACTGATATCGAACACTCTCCCAGTTCCCTGTTACTGATATCGAACACTCTCCCAGTTCCCTGTTACTGATATCAAACACTCTCCCAGTTCCCTGTTACTCATATCAAACACTCTCCCAGTTCCCTGTTACTGATATCGAACAGACTCCGTTCCCTGTTAGTGATATCGAACACTCTCCCAGTTCCCTGTTACTGATATCAAACACTCTCCCAGTTCGCTGTTACTGATATCGAACACTCTCCCAGTTCCCTGTTACTGATATCCCACACTCACAGACACCTGTTACGATATCACGTGCTATCCCAGTTCCTGTTACTGATATCGAACACTCACAGTTCCCTGTTACAGATATCGAACACTCTCCCAGTTCGCTGTTACTCATATCAAACACTCTCCCAGTTCCCTGTTACTGATATCAAACACTCTCCCAGTTCCCTGTTACTGATATCGAACACTCTCCCAGTTCCCTGTTACTGATATCGAACACTCTCCCAGTTCCCTGTTACTGATATCGAACACTCTCCCAGTTCCCTGTTACTGATATCGAACAGATTCCGTTCCCTGTTACTGATATCGAACACTCTCCCAGTTCCCTGTTACTGATATCGAACACTCTCCCAGTTCCCTGTTACTGATATCGAACACTCTTCCAGTTCCCTGTTACTGATATCGAACACTCTCCCAGTTCGCTGTTACTGATATCAAACAAATCCCAGTTCCCTGTTACTGATATCAAACACTCTGCCAGTTCCCTGTTACTGATATCGAACAGTCTCCCAGTTCCCTGTTACTGATATCAAACACTCTCCCTGTTCCCTGTTACTGATATCGAACACTCTCCCAGTTCCCTGTTACTGATATCGAACACTCTCCCAGTTCCCTGTTACTGATATCGAACACTCTCCCAGTTCCCTGTTACTGATATCAAACACTCTCCCAGTTCCCTGTTACTGATATCGAACAGTCCCAGTTCCCTGTTACTGATATCGAACACTCTCCCAGTTCCCTGTTACTGATATCGAACACTCTCCCAGTTCCCTGTTACTGATATCGAACACTCTCCCAGTTCCCTGTCACTGATATCGAACACAGTCCCAGTTCCCTGTTACTGATATCGAACACTCTCCCTGTTCCCTGATATTGAACACTCTCTGTTCCCTGTTACTGATATCAAACACTCTCCCAGTTCCCTGTTACTGATATCGAACACTCTCCCAGTTCCCTGTTACTGATATCGAACACTCTCCCAGTTCCCTGTTACTGATATCGAACACTCTCCCAGTTTCCTGTTACTGATATCGAACACTCTCCCAGTTCCCTGTTACTGATATCAAACACTCTCCCAGTTCCCTGTTACTGATATCAAACACTCTCCCAGTTCCCTGTTACTGATATCGAACACTCTCCCAGTTCCCTGTTACTGATATCGAACAACCTCCCAGTTTCCTGTTACTGATATCGAACGGACTCCCTTCCCTGTTACTGATATCAAACACACTCCCAGTTCCCTGTTACTGATATCGAACACTCTCCCAGTTCCCTGTTACTGATATCAAACACTCTCCCATTTCCCTGTTACTGATATCGAACACTCTACCAGTTCCCTGTTATTGATATCGAACACTCTCCCAGTTCCCTGTTACTGATATAAAACAGTCTCCCAGTTCCCTGTTACTGATATCGAACATTCTACCAGTTCCCTGTTACTGATATCGAACACTCTCCCAGTTCCCTGTTACTGATATCGAACACTCTCCCAGTTCCCTGTTACTGATATCGAACACTCTCCCAGTTCCCTGTTACTGATATCGAACATCTCTCCCAGTTCCCTGTTACTGATATCGAACACTCTCCCAGTTCCCTGTTACTGATATCAAACACTCTCCCAGTTCCCTGTTACTGATATCAAACACTCTCCCAGTTCCCTGTTACTGATATCGAACACTCTCCCAGTTCCCTGTTACTGATATCGAACACTCCCAGTTCCCTGTTACTGATATCAAACACTCTCCCAGTTCCCTGTTACTGATATCGAACACTCTCCCAGTTCCCTGTTACTGATATCAAACACTCTCCCAGTTCCCTGTTACTGATATCGAACAGACTCCGTTCCCTGTTAGTGATATCGAACACTTTCCCAGTTCCCTGTTACTGATATCGAACAGTCTCCCAGTTCCCTGTTACTGATATCAAACACTCTCCCAGTTCCCTGTTACTGATATCGAACACTCTCCCAGTTCCCTGTTACTGATATCGAACACTCTCCCAGTTCCCTGTTACTGATATCGAACACTCTCCCAGTTCCCTGTTACTGATATCAAACACTCTCCCAGTTCCCTGTTACTGATATCGAACACTCTCCCAGTTCCCTGTTACTGATATCGAACACTCCCAGTTCCCTGTTACTGATATCAAACACTCTCCCAGTTCCCTGTTACTGATATCAAATACATCCCATTTCCCTGTTACTGATATCGAACACTCTCCCAGTTCCCTGTTACTGATATCGAACAGTCTCCCAGTTCCCTGTTACTGATATCGAACACTCTCCCAGTTCCCTGTTACTGATATCAAACACTCTCCCAGTTATCTGTTACTGTTATCAAACTCTCTCCCAATTCCCTGTTACTGATATCGAACACTCTCCCATTTCCCTGTCACTGATATCGAACTCAGACCCAGTTCCCTGTTACTGATATCGAACACTCTCCCAGTTCCCTGTCACTGATATCAAACACTCTCTGTTCCCTGTTGCTGATATCGAACACTCTCCCAGTTCCCTGTTACTGATATCGAACACTCTCCCAGTTCCCTGTTACTGATATCGAAGAGTTGCCAACTGCCCTGTTACTGATATCAAACACTCTCCCAGTTCCCTGTTACTGATATCAAACACTCTCCCAGTTCCCTGTTACTGATATCAAACACTCTCCCAGTTCCCTGTTACTGATATCGAACACTCTCCCAGTTCCCTGTTACTGATATCAAACACTCTCCCAGTTCCCTGTTACTGATATCGAACACTCTCCCAGTTCCCTGTTACTGATATCGAACACTCTCCCAGTTCCCTGTTACTGATATCGAACACTCTCCCAGTTCGCTGTTACTGATATCGAACACTCTCCCAGTTCCCTGTTACTGATATCGAACACTCTCCCAGTTCCCTGTTACTGATATCGAACACTCTCCAGTTTCCTGTTACTGATATCGAACGGTCTCCCAGTTCCCTGTTACTGATATCGAACACTCTCCCAGTTCCCTGTTACTGATATCGAACACTCTCCCAGTTCCCTGTTATTGATATCGAACACTCTCCCAGTTCCCTGTTACTGATATCAAACACTCTCCCAGTTCTCTGTTACTGATATCAAATACATTCCCAGTTCCTTGTCACTGATATCGAACACTCTCCAGTTCCCTGTTACTGATTTCGAACAGTCACCAGTTCCCTGTTACTGATATCGAACACTCTCCCAGTTCCCTGTTACTGATATCGAACACTCTCCCAGTTCCCTGTTACTGATATCGAACACTCCCAGTTGCCTGTTACTGATATCGAACACTCTCCCAGTTCCCTGTTACTGATATCAAACACTCTCCCAGTTCCCTGTTACTGATATCAAACACTCTCCCAGTTCCCTGTTACTGATATCGAACACTCTCCCAGTTCCCTGTTACTGATATCGAACACTCTCCCAGTTCCCTGTTACTGATATCGAACACTCTCCCAGTTCCCTGTTACTGATATCGAACACTCTCCCAGTTCCCTTTACTGATATCGAACACTCTCTGTTCCCTGTTACTGATATCGAACACTCTCCCAGTTCCCTGTTACTGATATCGAACACTCTCCCAGTTCCCTGTTACTGATATCGAACACTCTCCCAGTTCCCTGTTACTGATATCGAACACTCTCCCAGTTCCCTGTTACTGATATCGAACACTCTCCCAGTTCCCTGTTACTGATATCGAACACTCTCCCAGTTCCCTGTTACTGATATCAAACACTCTCCCAGTTCCCTGTTACTGATATCAAACAATCTCCCAGTTCCCTGATATCGAACACTCTCCCAGTTCCCTGTAACTGATATCGAACAGTCTTCATTCCCTGTTGCTGATATTGAACACTCTCCCAGTTCCCTGTTACTGATATCGAACACTCTCCCAGTTCCCTGTTACTGATATCGAACACTTTCCCAGTTCCCTGTTACTGATATCGAACACTCCCAGTTCCCTGTTACTGATATCGAACACTCTCCCAGTTCCCTGTTACTGATATCAAACACTCTCCCAGTTCCCTGTTACTGATATCGAACAGACTC
This sequence comes from Mobula hypostoma, assembly GCF_963921235.1. Lineage (NCBI taxonomy): Eukaryota > Metazoa > Chordata > Chondrichthyes > Myliobatiformes > Myliobatidae > Mobula > Mobula hypostoma. The sequence continues at coordinate 91,182,697 of NC_086105.1, read as the reverse complement.
CATTCCCTGTTACTGATATCGAACACTCTCCCAGTTCCCTGTTACTGATATCGAACACTCTCCCAGTTCCCTGTTACTGATATCGAACACTCTCCCAGTTCCCTGTTACTGATATCAAACACTCTCCCAGTTCCCTGTTACTGATATCGAACACTCTCCCAGTTCCCTGTTACTGATATCGAACACTCTCCCAGTTCCCTGTTACTGATATCAAACAATCTTCCAGTTCCCTGTTGCTGATATCAAACACTCTCCGTTCCCTGTTGCTGATGTCAAACACTCTCCCAGTTCCCTGTTACTGATATCGAACACTCTCCCAGTTCCCTGTTACTGATATCGAACACTCTCCCAGTTCCCTGTTACTGATATCGAACACTCTCCCAGTTCCCTGTTACTGATATCGAACACTCACAGACCCTTGTTACGATATCATGTGCTCTCCCAGTTCCCTGTTACTGATATCAAACACTCTCCCAGTTTCCTGTTACTGATATCGAACAGTCTCCCAGTTCCCTGTTACTGATATCAAACACTCTCCCAGTTCCCTGTTACTGATATCAAACACTCTCCCAGTTCCCTGTTACTGATATCGAACACTCTCCCAGTTCCCTGTTACTGATATCGAACAGTCTTCATTCCCTGTTAGTGATATCGAACACTCTCCCAGTTCCCTGTTACTGATATCGAACACTCTCCCAGTTCCCTGTTACTGATATCGAACACTCTACCAGTTTCCTGTTACTGATATCGAACACTCTCCCAGTTCCCTGTTACTGATATCAAACACTCTCCCAGTTCTCTGTTACTGATATCAAATACTCTCCCAGTTCCCTGTCACTGATATCGAACACTCTCCCAGTTCCCTGTTACTGATATCAAACACTCTCCCAGTTCCCTGTTACTGATATCAAATACATTCCCAGTTCCCTGTTACTGATATCGAACACTCTCCGTTCCCTGTTACTGATATCGAACACTCTCCCAGTTCCCTGTTACTGATATCGAACACTCTCCCAGTTCCCTGTTACTGATATCAAACACTCTCCCAGTTCCCTGTTACTGATATCGAACACTCTCCCAGTTCCCTGTTACTGATATCGAACACTCCCAGTTCCCTGTTACTGATATCGAACACTCTCCCAGTTCCCTGTTACTGATATCGAACACTCTCCCAGTTCCCTGTTACTGATATCGAACACTCTCCCAGTTCCCTGTTACTGATATCGAACACTCTCCGTTCCCTGTTACTGATATCGATCACTCTCCCAGTTCCCTGTTACAGATATCGAACACTTTTCCAGTTCCCTGTTAATGATATCGAACACTCTCCCAGTTCCCTGTTACTGATATCAAACACTCTCCCAGTTCCCTGTTACTGATATCAAACACACTCCCAGTTCTCTGTTACTGATATCAAACACTCTCCCAGTTCCCTGTTACTGATATCGAACAGACTCTGTTCCTTGTTAGTGATATCGAACACTCTCCCAGTTCCCTGTTACTGATATCGAACACTCTCCCAGTTAGCTGTTACTGATATCGAACAATCTCCGTTCCCTGTTACTGATATCAAACACTCTCCCAGTTCCCTGTTACTGATATCAAACACTCTCCCAGTTCCCTGTTACTGATATCAAACACTCTCCCAGTTCCCTGTTACTGATATCGAACACTCTCCCAGTTCCCTGTTACTGATATCGAACACTCTCCCAGTTCCCTGTTACTGATATCGAACACTCTCCCAGTTCCCTGTTACTGATATCAAACACTCTCCCAGTTCCCTGTTACTGATATCGAATACACTCCCAGTTCCCTGTCACTGATATCGAACTCTCTCCACGTTCCCTGTTACTGATATCGAACACTCTATCAGTATTCTGCACTGATATCAAACACTCTGCCAGTTCCCTGTTACTGATATCGAACACTCTCCCAGTTCCCTGTTACTGATATCGAACACTCTCCCAGTTCCCTGTTACTGATATCGAACACTCTCCCAGTTCCCTGTTACTGATATCGAACACTCTCCCAGTTCCCTGTTACTGATATCGGTCACTCTCCCAGTTCCCTGTTACTGATATCGAACACTCTCCCAGTTCCCTGTTACTGATATCGAACACTCTCCCAGTTCCCTGTTACTGATATCGAACACTCACCCAGTTCCCTGTTACTGATATCAAACACTCTCCCAGTTCGCTGTTACTGATATCGAACACTCTCCCAGTTCCCTGTTACTGATATCGAACACTCTCCCAGTTCCCTGTTACTGATATCGAACACTCTCCCAGTTCCCTGTTACTCATATCGAACACTCTCCCAGTTCGCTGCAACTCATATCAAACATTCTCCCAGTTCCCTGTTACTGATATTGAACACTCTCCCAGTTCCCTGTTACTGATATCGAACACTCTCCCAGTTCCCTGTTACTGATATCGAACACTCTCCCAGTTCCCTGTTAGTGATATAAAACACTCACCAGTTCCCTGTTACTGATATCGAACACAGTCCCAGTTCTCTGTTACGGGCATCGCACAGACTCTGCTCCCTTTTAGTGATATCGTACACTCTCACAGTTCCCTGTTACTGATATCGAACACTCTCCCAGTTCCCTGTTACTGATATCAAACACTCTCCCAGTTCCCTGTTACTGATATCGAACACTCTCCCAGTTCCCTGTTACTGATATCGAACAGTCTCCCAGTTCCCTGTTACTGATATCGAACACTCTCCCAGTTCCCTGTTACTTATATCGAACACTTTCCCAGGTCCCTGTTACTGATATCGAGCAGTCTCCCAGTTCCCTGTTAATGATATGAAACACTCTCCCAGTTCCCTGTTACTGATATCAAACACTCTCCCAGTTCCCTGTTACTGATATCGAACACTCTCCCAGTTCCCTGTTACTGATATCGAACACTCTCCAGTTCCCTGTTACTGATATCGAACACTCTTCCAGTTCCCTGTTACTGATATCGAACACTCTCCCAGTTCCCTGTTACTGATATCGAACAAATCTCCAGTTCCCTGTTACTGATATCAAACAGTCTCCCAGTTTCCTGTTACTGATATCGAACACTCTCCCAGTTCCCTGTTACTGATATCGAACACACTCCCAGTTCCCTGTTACTGATATCAAACACTCTCCCAGTTCCCTGTTACTGATATCGAACACTCTCCCAGTTCCCTGTTACTGATATCGAATACTCCCCAGTTCCCTGACTGATATCGAACACTCTCCGTTCCCTGTTACTGATATCGAACACTCTCCCAGTTCCCTGTTACTGATATCGAACAATCTCCCAGTTCCCTGTTACTGATATCGAACACTCTCCCAGTTCCCTGTTACTGATATCAAACACTCTCCCAGTTCCCTGTTACTGATATCAAACACTCTCCCAGTTCCCTGTTACTGATATCAAACACTCTCCCCAGTTCCCTGTTACTGATATCAAACAGTCTCCCAGTTCCCTGTTACTGATATCGAACACTCTCCCAGTTCCCTGTTACTGATATCGAACACTCTCCCAGTTCCCTGTTACTGATATCGAACACTCTCCCAGTTCCCTGTTACTGATATCGAACACTCTTCCAGTTCCCTGTTGCTGATATCAAACACTCTCCGTTCCCTGTTACTGATATCGAACACTCTCCCTTTTCCCTGATATCGAACACTCTCTGTTCCCTGTTACTGATATCGAACACTCTCCCAGTTCCCTGTTACTGATATCGAACACTCTCCCAGTTCCCTGTTACTGATATCGAACACTCTCCCAGTTCCCTGTTACTGATATCGAACACTCTCCCAGTTCCCTGTTACTGATATCGAACAGTCTCCATTCCCTGTTAGTGATATCGAACACTCTCCCAGTTCCCTGTTACTGATATCGAACATTTTCCAGGTCCCTGCTACTAATATCGAGCAGTCTCCCCGTTTCCTGTTAATGATATGAAACACTCTCCCAGTTCCCTGTTACTGATATCAAACACTCTCCCAGTTCCCTGTTACTGATATCGAACACTCTCCCAGTTCCCTGTTACTGATATCGAACACTCTCCCAGTTCCCTGCACCTGATATCGAACACTCTTCCAGTTCCCTGTTACTGATATCGAACACTCTCCCAGTTAGCTGTTACTGATATCGAACAAATCTCCAGTTCCCTGTTAATGATATCAAACACTCTCCCAGTTTCCTGTCACTGATATCGAACAGTCTCCCAGTTCCCTGTTACTGATATCGAACACTCTCCGTTCCCTGTTGCTGATATCAAACACTCTCCCAGTTCCCTGTTACTGATATCGAACACTCTCCCAGTTCCCTGTTACTGATATCGAATACACCCCAGTTCCCTGATATCGGACACTCTCCGTTCCCTGTTACTGATATCGAACACTCTCCCAGTTCCCTGTTACTGATATCGAACACTCTCCCAGTTCCCTGTTACTGATATCGAACACTCCCAGTTCCCTGTTACTCACATCAAACACTCTCCCTGTTCCCTGTTACTGATATCAAACACACTTCCAGTTCTCTGTTACTGATATCAAACACTCTCCCAGTTCCCTGTTACTGATATCAAACACTCTCCCAGTTCCCTGTTACTGATATCAAACACTCTCCCAGTTCCCTGTTACTGATATCGAACACTCTCCCAGTTCCCTGTTACTGATATCGAACACTCTCCCAGTTCCCTGTTACTGATATCGAACAATCTTCAAGTTCCCTGTTGCTGATATCAAACACTCTCCGTTCCATGTTGCTGATATCAAACACTCTCCCAGTTCCCTGTTACTGATATCGAACAGTCTCCCAGTTCCCTGTTACTGATATCGAACACTCTCCCAGTTCCCTGTTACTGATATCGAACACTCTCCCAGTTCCCTGTTACTGATATCGAACACTCTCCCAGTTCCCTGTTACTGATATCGAACACTCTCCCAGTTCCCTGTTACTGATATCGAACACTCTCCCAGTTCCCTGTTAGTGATATCGATCACTCTCCCAGTTCCCTGTTACTGATATCGAACACTCTCCCAGTTCCCTGTTACTGATATCAAACACTCTCCCAGTTCCCTGTTACTGATATCGAACACTCTCCCAGTTCCCTGTTACTGATATCGAACACTCTCCCAGTTCCCTGTTACTGATATCGAACACTCTTCCAGTTCCCTGTTACTGATATCAAACACTCTCCCAGTTCCCTGTTACTGATATCGAACACTCTCCCAGTTCCCTGTTACTGATATCGAACACTCTCCCAGTTCCCTGTTACTGATATCGAACACTCCCAGTTCCCTGTTACTCACATCAAACACTCTCCCTGTTCCCTGTTACTGATATCAAACACACTTCCAGTTCTCTGTTACTGTTATCAAACACTCTCCCAATTCCCTGTTACTGATATCGAACACTCTCCCATTTCGCTATCACTGATATCGAACACAGTCCCAGTTCCCTGTTACTGATATCAAACACTCTCCCAGTTCCCTGTTACTGATATCAAATACATTCCCAGCTCCTTGTCACTGATATCGAACACTCTCCAGTTCCCTGTTACTGATATCGAACAGTCTCCCAGTTCCCTGTTACTGATATCGAACACTCTCCCAGTTCCCTGTTACTGATATCAAACACTCTCCCAGTTCCCTGTCACTGATATCGAACACTCTCCCAGTTCCCTGTTACTGATATCGAACACTCTCCCAGTTCCCTATCACTGATATCGAACACTCTCCCAGTTCCCTGTTACTGATATCGAACACTCTCCCAGTTCCCTGTTACTGATAATCAACACTCTCCCAGTTCCCTGTCACTGATATCAAACACTCTCCCAGTTCCCTGTTACTGTTATTAAAAACTCTCCCAGTTCCCTGTTACTGATATCGAACACTCTCCCAGTTCCCTGTTACTGATATCAAACACTCTCCCAGTTCCCTGTTACTGATATCGAACACTCTCAGTTCCCTGTTACTGATATCAAACACTCTCCCAGTTCCCTGTTACTGATATCAAACACTCTCCCAGTTCCCTGTTACTGATATCGAACACTCTCCCAGTTCCCTGTTACTGATATCGAACACTCTCCCAGTTTTCTGTTACTGATATCAAACACTCTCCCAGTTCCCTGTTACTGATATCGAACACTCTCCCAGTTCCCTGTTACTGATATCGAACACTCCCAGTTCCCTGTTACTGATATCAAACACTCTCCCAGTTCCCTGTTACTGATATCGAACACTCTCCCATTTCCCTGTTACTGATATCGAACACTCTCCCAGTTCCCTGTTACTGATATCGAACACTCTACCAGTTCCCTGTTACTGATATCAAACACTCTCCCAGTTCCCTGTTACTGATATCAAACACTCTCCCAGTTCCCTGTTACTGATATCGAACACTCTCCCAGTTCCCTGTTACTGATATCGAACACTCTCCCAGTTCCCTGTTACTGATATCAAACACTCTCCCAGTTCCCTGTTACTGATATCGAACACTTTCCCAGTTCCCTGTTACTGATATCGAACACTCTCCCACTTCCCTGTTACTGATATCAAACACTCTCCCAGTTCTCTGTTACTGATATCAAATACATTCCCAGTTCCCTGTCACTGATATCGAACACTCTCCCAGTTCCCTGTTACTGATATCAAACACTCTCCCAGTTCCCTGTTACTGATATCAAACACTCTCCCAGTTCCCTGTTACTGATATCGAACACTCTCCAGTTCCCTGTTACTGATATCGAACACTCTCCCAGTTCCCTGTTACTGATATCGAACAGACTCCCAGTTCCCTGTTAGTGATATCGAACACTCTCCCAGTTCCCTGTTACTGATATCGAACACTCTCCCAGTTCCCTCATACTGATATTGAACACTCTCTGTTCCCTGTTACTGATATCAAACACTCTCCCAGTTCCCTGTTACTGATATCGAGCACTCTCCATTCCCTGTTACTGATATCAAACAGTTTCCCAGTTCCCTGTTACTGATATCGAACACTCTCCCAGTTCGCTGTTACTCATATCGAACACTCTCCCAGTTCCCTGTTACTGATATCGAACACTCTCCCAGTTCCCTGTTACTGATATCGAACAATCTCCGTTCCCTGTTACTGATATCAAACACTCTCCCAGTTCCCTGTTACTGATATCAAACACTCTCCCAGTTCCCTGTTACTGATATCAAACACTCTCCCAGTTCCCTGTTACTGATATCGAACACTCTCCCAGTTCCCTGTTACTGATATCGAACACTCTCCCAGTTCCCTGTTACTGATATCGAACACTCTACCAGTTTTCTGCACTGATATCAAACACTCTCACAGTCCCCTATCACTGATATCGCACACTCTCCCAGTTCCCTGTTACTGATATCGAACACTCTCCCAGTTCCCTGTTACTGATATTGAACACTCTTCGTTCCCTGTTACTGATATCAAACACTCTCCCAGTTCCCTGTTACTGATATCGAACAATCTTCCAGTTCCCTGTTACTGATATCGAACACTCTCCCAGTTACCTGTTACTGATATCGAACAAATCTCCGTTCCCTGTTACTGTTATCAAACAGTCTCCCAGTTTCATGTCCCTGATATCGAACACTCTCCCAGTTCCCTGTTACTGATATCGAATACACTCCAGTTCCCTGTTACTGATATCGAACACTCTCCCAGTTCCCTGTTACTGATATCAAACACTCTCCCAGTTCCCTGTTACTGATATCGAACACTCTCCCAGTTCCCTGTTACTGATATCGAACACTTTCCCAGTTCCCTGTTACTGATATCGAACACTCTCCCAGTTCCCTTTTACTGATATCAAACACTCTCCCAGTTCCCTGTTACTGATATCGAACACTCTCTCAGTTCCCTGTTACTGATATCGAACTGTCTCCCAGTTCCCTGTTACTGATATCAAACACTCTTCCAGTTCCCTGTTACTGATATCAAACACTCTCCCAGTTCCCTGTTACTGATATCGAACACTCTTCCAGTTCCCTGTTACTGATATCGAACACTCTCCCAGTTCCCTGTTACTGATATCGAACACTCTCCCAGTTCCCTGTTACTGATATCGAACACTCTCCCAGTTCCCTGTTACTGATATCAAACACTCTCCCAGTTCCCTGTTACTGATATCGAACAGTCTCCCAGTTCCCTGTTACTGATATCAAACACTCTCCCAGTTCCCTGTTACTGATATCGAACAGTCTCCCAGTTCCCTGTTACTGATATCAAACACTCTCCCAGTTCCCTGTTACTGATATCGAACACTCTCCCAGTTCCCTGTTACTGATATCGAACACACTCCCAGTTCCCAGTTCCCTGTTAGGGATATCGATCACTCCCCGATTTCCCTGTTAGTGATATCGATGACTCCCCCATTTCCCTGTTACTGACATCGAACAATTTGCCAGATCCATGTTACTGATATCGAACACTTCCCAGTTCCCTGTTACTGATATCGAACACTCTCCCAGTTCCCTGTTACTGATATCAAACACTCTCCCAGTTCCCTGTTACTGATATCAAACACTCTCCCAGTTCCCTGTTACTGATATCGAACAGTCTCCCAGTTCCCTGTTACTGATATCAAACACTCTCCCAGTTCCCTGTTACTGATATCGAACACTTTCCAGTTCCCTGTTACTGATATCGAACACTCTCCCAGTTCCCTGTTACTGATATCGAACAAATTCCCGTTCCCTGTTACTGATATCAAACAGTCTCCCAGTTTCCTGTTACTGATATCGAACACTCTCCCAGTTCCCTGTTACTGATATCGAAACACTCCCGTTCCCTGTTGCTGATATGTAACACTCTCCCAGTTCCCTGTCACTGATATCGAACACTCTCCCAGTTCCCTGTTACTGATATCGAACACTCTCCCAGTTCCCTGTTACTGATATCGAACACTCTCCCAGTTCCCTGTTACTCATATCGAACACTCTCCCAGTTCCCTGTTACTCATATCGAACACTCTCCCAGTTCCCTGTTACTGATATCGAACATACTCCCAGTTCCCTGTTAGTGATATCAAACACTCTCCCAGTTCCCTGTTACTGATATCAAACACTCTCCCAGTTCTCTGTTACTGTTATCAAACACTCTCCCAATTCCCTGTTACTGATATCGAACACTCTCCCAGTTCCCTGTTACTGATATCGAACACTCTCCCAGTTCCCTGTTACTGATATCGAACACTCTCCCAGTTCGCTGTTACTCATATCAAACACTCTCCCAGTTCCCTGTTACTGATATCGAACACTCTCCCAGTTCCCTGTTACTGATATCGAACACTCTCCCAGTTCCCTGTTACTGATATCGAACACTCTTCCGTTCCCTGTTACTGATATCAAACACTCTCCCAGTTCCCTATCACTGATATCGAACACTCTCCCAGTTCCCTGTTACTGATATCGAACACTCTCCCAGTTCCCTGTTACTGATATCGAACACTCTCCCAGTTCCCTGTTACTGATATCGAACACTCTCCCAGTTCCCTGTTACTGATATCGAACACTCTCCCAGTTCCCTGTTACTGATATCGAACACTCTCCCAGTTCCCTGTTACTGATATCGAACACTCTCCCAGTTCCCTGTTACTGATATCGAACACTCTCCCAGTTCTCTGTTACTGATATCGAACACTCTCCCAGTTCCCTGTTACTGATATCGAACACTCTCCCAGTTCCCTATTACTGATATCGAACACTCTCCCAGTTCCCTGTTACTGATATCAAACACTCTCCCAGTTCCCTGTTACTGATATCGAACACTCTCCCAGTTTCCTGTTAGTGATATCGAACATTCTCCAGTTCCCTGTTACTGATATCAAACACTCTCCCAGTTCTCTGTTACTGATATCAAACACTCTCCCAGTTCCCTGTTACTGATATCGAACACTCTCCCAGTTCCCTGTTACTGATATCGAACACTCTCCGTTCCCTGTTACTGATATCGAACACTCTCCCAGTTCCCTGTTACTGATATCGAACACTCTCCCAGTTCCCTGTTACTGATATCGAACACTCTCCCAGTTCCCTGTTACTGATATCGAACACTCTCCCAGTTCCCTGTTACTGATATCGAACACTCTCCCAGTTCCCTGTTACTGATATCGAACACTCTCCCAGTTCCCTGTCACTGATATCAAACACTCTCCCAGTTCCCTATTACTGATATCGAACACTCTCCCAGTTCCCTGTTACTGATATCGAACACTCTCCCAGTTCCCTGTTACTGATATCGAACAGACTCCAGTTCCCTGTTAGTGATATCGAACACTCTCCCAGTTCCCTGTTACTGATATCGAACACTCTCCCAGTTCCCTGTTACTGATATCGAACACTTCCCAGATCCCTGTTACTGATATCGAACAGTCTCCCAGTTCCCTGTTACTGATATCAAACACTCTCCCAGTTCCCTGTTACTGATATCAAACACTCTCCCAGTTCCCTGTTACTGATATCGAACACTCTCCCAGTTCCCTGTTACTCATATCAAACACTCTCCCAGTTCCCTGTTACTGATATCGAACAAACTCCATTCCCTGTTACTGATATTGAACACTCTCCCAGTTCCCTGTTACTGATATCGAACACTCTCCCAGTTCTCTGTTACTGATATCAAACACTCTCCCAGTTCCCTGTTACTGTTATCGAACACTCTCCCAGATCCCTATTACTGATATTGAAAACTCCCGTTCCCTGTTGCTGATATATAACACTCTCCCAGTTCCCTGTCACTGATATCGAACACTCTCCCAGTTCCCTGTTACTGATATCGAACACTCTTCCCAGTTCCCTGTCACTGATATCGAACACTCTCCCAGTTCCCTGTTACTGATATCGAACACTCTCCCAGTTCGCTGTTACTGATATCGAACACTCTCCCAGTTCCCTGTTACTGATATCGAACAATCTTCCAGTTCCGTGTTGCTGATATCAAACACTCTCCAGTTCCCTGTTGCTGATGTCAAACACTCTCCCAGTTCCCTGTTACTGATATCAAATACATTCCCAGCTCCTTGTCACTGATATCGAACACTCTCCGTTCCCTGTTACTGATATCGAACAGTCTCCCAGTTCCCTGTTACTGATATCGAACACTCTCCCAGTTCCCTGTTACTGATATTGAACACTCTCCTGTTCCCTGTTACTGATATCAAACACTCTCCCAGTTCCCTGTTACTGATATCAAACACTCTCCCAGTTCCCTGTTACTGATATCGAACACTCTCCCAGTTCCCTGTTACTGATATCGAACAGTCTCCCAGTTCCCTGTTACTGATATCGAACACTCTCCCAGTTCCCTATTACTGATATCGAACACTCTCCCAGTTCCCTGTTACTGATATCGAACACTCTCCCAGTTCCCTGTTACTGATATCGAACACTCTCCCAGTTCCCTGTTACTGATATCGAACACTCCCAGTTCCCTGTTACTGATATCAAACACTCTCCCAGTTCCCTGTTACTGATATAAAACACTCTCCCAGTTCTCTGTTACTGATATCAAATACATTCCCAGCTCCTTGTCACTGATATCGAACACTCTCCGTTCCCTGTTACTGATTTCGAACAGTCTCCCAGTTCCCTGTTACTGATATCGAACACTCTCCCAGTTCCCTGTTACTGATATCGAACACTCCCAGTTCCCTGTTACTGATATCAAACACTCTCCCAGTTCCCTGTTACTGATATCAAACACTCTGCCAGTTCCCTATCACTGATATCGAACACTCTCCCAGTTCCCTGTTACTGATATCGAAAACTCTCCCAGTTCCCTATCACTGATATCGAACACTCTCCCAGTTTTCTGCACTGATATCAAACACTCTCCCAGTTCCCTATCACTGATATCGAACACTCTCCCAGTTCCCTGTTACTGATATCGAACACTCTCCCAGTTCCCTGTTACTGATATCGAACACTCTCCCAGTTCCCTGTTACTGATATCGAACACTCTCCCAGTTCCCTGTTACTGATATCGAACACTCTCCCAGTTCCCTGTTACTGATATCGAACACTCTCCCAGTTCCCTGTTACTGATATCGAACACTCTCCCAGTTCCCTGTTACTGATATCGAACACTCTCCCAGTTCCCTGTTACTGATATCGAACACTCTCCCAGTTCCCTGTTACTGATATCAAACACTCTCCCAGTTCCCTGTTACTGATATCGAACACTCTCCCAGTTCCCTGTTACTGATATCGAACACTCTCCCAGTTCCCTGTTACTGATATCGAACACTCTCCCAGTTCGCGGTTACTGATATCGAACACTCTCCAAGTTCCCTGTTACTGATATCGAACACTCTCCCAGTTCCCTGTTACTGATATCAAACACTCTCCCAGTTCCCTGTTACTGATATCGAACACTCTCCCAGTTCCCTGTTACTGATATCAAACACTCTCCCAGTTCCCTGTTACTGATATCAAACACTCTCCCAGTTCCCTGTTACTGATATCGAACACTCTCCCAGTTCCCTGTCAATGATATCAAACACTCTCCCAGTTCCCTGTTACTGATATCGAACACTCTCCCAGTTCCCTGTTACTGATATCGAACACTCTCCCAGTTCCCTGTTACTGATATCGAACACTCTCCCAGTTCCCTGTTACTGATATCGAACACTCTCCCAGTTCCCTGCTACTGATAGCGAACACTCTCCCAGTTCCCTGTTACTGATATCGAACACTAGCAGTTCCCTGTTACTGATATCGAACACTAGCAGTTCCCTGTTACTGATATCAAACACTCTCCCTGTTCCCTGTTACTGATATCGAACACTAGCAGTTCCCTGTTACTGATATCGAACACTCTCCCAGTTCCCTGTTACTGATATCGAACACTCTCCCAGTTCCCTGTTACTGATATCGAACACTAGCAGTTCCCTGTTACTGATATCAAACACTCTCCCTGTTCCCTGTTACTGATATCGAACACTCCCAGTTCCCTGTTACTCATATCAAACACTCTCCCAGTTCCCTGTTACTGATATCGAATACTTTCCAGTTCCCTGTTACTGATATCGAACACTCTCCCAGTTCCCTGTTACTGATATCGAACACTCTCCCAGTTCCCTGTTACTGATATCGAACAGTCTCCCAGTTCCCTGTTACTGATATCGAACACTCTCCCAGTTCCCTGTTACTGATATCGAACACTCTCCCAGTTCCCTGTTACTGATATCGAACACTCTCCCAGTTCCCTGTTACTGATATCGAACACTCTCCTAGTTCCCTGTTACTGATATCAAACACTCTCCCAGTTCCCTGTTACTGATATCGAACACTCTCCCAGTTCCCTGTTACTGATATCGAACACTCTCCGTTCCCTGTTACAGATATCGAACACTCTATCAGTTCCCTGTTAATGATATCAAACACTCTCCCAGTTCCCTGTTACTGATATCAAACACTCTCCCAGTTCCCTGTTACTGATATCGAACACTCTCCCAGTTCCCTGTTACTGATATCGAACACTCTCCCAGTTCCCTGTTACTGATATCGAACACTCTCTGTTCCCTGTTACTGATATCGAACACTCTCCCAGTTCCCTGTTACTGATATCGAACACTCTCCCAGTTCCCTGTTACTGATATCGAACACTCTCCCAGTTCCCTGTTACTGATATCGAACACTCTCCCAGTTCCCTGTTACTGATATCGAACAGTCTCCCAGTTCCCTGTTACTGATATCGAACACTCTCCCAGTTCCCTGTTACTGATATCAAACACTCTCCCAGTTCTCTGTTACTGATATCAAACACTCTCCCAATTCCCTGTTACTGATATCGAACACTCTCCCAGTTCCCTGTTACTGATATCGAACACTCTCCCAGTTCCCTGTTACTGATATCGAACACTCTCCCAGTTCGCTGTTACTCATATCGAACTCTCTCCCAGTTCCCTGTTACTGATATCGAACACTCTCCCAGTTCCCTGTTACTGATATCGAACACTCTCCCAGTTCCCTGTTACTGATATCGAACACTCTCCCAGTTTTCTGTTACTGATATCAAACACTCTCCCAGTTCCCTGTTACTGATATCGAACACTCTCCCAGTTCCCTGTTACTGATATCGAACACTCTCCCAGTTCCCTGTTACTGATATCGAACACCTTCCCAGTTCCCTGTTAATGATATCAAACACTCTCCCAGTTCCCTGTTACTCATATCAAACACTCTCCCAGTTCCCTGTTACTGATATCGAACAGACTCCCAGTTCCCTGTTACTGATATCGAACACTCTCCCAGTTCCCTGTTACTGATATCAAACACTCTCCCAGTTCCCTGTTACTGATATCGAACACTCTCCCAGTTCCCTGTTACTGATATCGAACACTCTCCCAGTTCGCTGTTACTGATATCGAACACTCTCTCCAGTTCCCTGTTACTGATATCGAACACTCTCCCAGTTCCCTGTTACTGATATCAAACACTCTCCCAGTTCCCTGTTACTGATATCGAACACTCTCCCAGTTCCCTGTTACTGATATCGAACACTCTCCCAGTTCCCTGTTACTGATATCAAACACTCTCCCAGTTCCCTGTTACTGATATCGAACACTCTCCCAGTTCCCTGTTACTGATATCGAACACTCCCAGTTCCCTGTTACTGATATCAAACACTCTCCCAGTTCCCTGTTACTGATATCGAACACTCTCCCAGTTTCCTGTTACTCATATCGAACTCTCTCCAAGTTCCCTGTTACTGATATCGAACACTCTACCAGTTTTCTGCACTGATATCAAACACTCTGACAGTTCCCTATCACTGATATCGCACACTCTCCCAGTTCCCTGTTACTGATATCGAACACTCTCCCAGTTCCCTGTTACTGATATCGAACACTCTCCCAGTTCCCTGTTACTGATATCAAATTCTCTCCCAGTTCCCTGTTACTGATATTGAACACTCGCAGTTCCCTTCTACTGATATCGAACACTCCCAGTTCCCTGTTACTGATATCAAACACTCTCCCAGTTCCCTGTTACTGATATCAAACACTCTCCCAGTTCCCTGTTACTGATATCGAACACTCTCCCAGTTCCCTGTCACTGATATCAAACACTCTCCCAGTTCCCTGTTACTGATATCGAACACTCTCCCAGTTCCCTGTTACTGATATCGAACAATCTTCCAGTTCCCTGTTACTGATATCGAACACTCTCTCAGTTAGCTGTTACTGATATCGAACAAATCTCCGTTCCCTGTTACTGATATCAAATGCTCTCCCAGTTCTCTGTTACTGATATCGAACACTCTCCCAGTTCCCTGTTACTGATATCGAACACTCCCAGTTCCCTGTTACTCATATCAAACACTCTCCCAGTTCCCTGTTACTGATATCGAACAGTCTCCCAGTTCCCTGTTACTCATATCAAACACTCTTATGTTCCCTGTTACTGATATCGAACAGACTCCGTTCCCTGTTACTGATATCGATCACTCTCCCAGTTCCCTGTTACTGATATCGAACACTCTCCCAGTTCCCTGTTACTGATATCGAACAATGGTCCAGTTCCCTGTTACTGATATCAAACACTCTCCCAGTTCCCTGTTACTGATATCAAACACTCTCCCAGTTCCCTGTTACTGATATCAAACACTCTCCCAGTTCCCTGTTACTGATATCGAACACTCTCCCAGTTCCCTGTTACTGATATCGAACACTCTCCCAGTTCCCTGTTACTGATATCGAACACTCTCCCAGTTCCCTGTTACTGATATCGAACACTCTCCCAGTTCCCTGTTACTGATATTGAGCACTCTCCCAGTTCCCTGTTACTGATATCGAACACTCTCCCAGTTCCCTGTTACTGATATCAAACACTCTCCCAGTTCCCTGTTACTGATATCGAACACTCTCCCAGTTCCCTGTTACTGATATCGAACACTCTCCCAGTTCCCTGTTACTGATATCAAACACTCTCCCAGTTCCCTGTTACTGATATCAAACACTCTCCCAGTTCCCTGTTACTGATATCGAACACTCTCCCAGTTCCCTGTTACTGATATCGAACACTCTCAGTTCCCTGTTACTGATATCGAACACTCTCCCAGTTCCCTGTTACTGATATCGAACACTCTCCCAGTTCCCTGTTACTGATATCGAACACTCTCCCAGTTCCCTGTTACTGATATCGAACACTCTCCCAGTTCCCTGTTACTGATATCGAACAGTCTCCCAGTTCCCTGTTACTGATATCGAACACTCTACCAGTTCCCTGCTACTGAAATTAAACAGTCGCCCAGTTCCCTGTTACTGATATCAAACACTCTCCCAATTCCCTGTTACTGATATCGAACACTCTCCCAGTTCCCTGTTACTGATATCGAACACTCTCCCAGTTCCCTGTTACTGATATCGAACACTCTCCCAGTTCCCTGTTACTGATATCGAACACTCTCCCAGTTCCCTGTTACTGATATCGAACACTCTCCCAGTTCCCTGTTACTGATATCGAACACTCTCCCAGTTCCCTGTTACTGATATCGAACACTCTCCCAGTTCCCTGTTACTGATATCGAACACTCTCCCAGTTCCCTATTACTGATATTGAAAACTCCCGTTCCCTGTTGCTGATATATAACACTCTCCCAGTTCCCTGTCACTGATATCGAGCACTCTCCCAGTTCCCTGTTACTGATATCGAACACTCTTCCAAGTTCTCTATCACTGATATCGAACACTCTCCCAGTTCCCTGTTACTGATATCGAACACTCTCCCAGTTCCCTGTTACTGATATCGAACACTCTCCCAGTTCCCTGTTACTGATATCGAACACTCCCAGTTCCCTGTTACTGATATCAAACACTCTCCCAGTTCCCTGTTACTGATATCAAACACTCTCCGAGTTCCCTGATACTGATGGCAAACAATCTTCCAGTTCCCTGTTACTGATATCGAACAGTCTCCCAGTTCCCTGTTACTGATATCGAACACTCTCCCAGTTCCCTGTTACTGATATCGAACACTCTCCCAGTTCCCTGTTACTGATATCAAACACTCTCCCAGTTCCCTGTTACTGATATCGAACACTCTCCACAGTTCCCTGTTACTGATATCGAACACTCTCCCAGTTCCCTGTTACTGATATCAAACACTCTCCAGTTCCCTGTTACTGATATCGAACACTCTCCCAGTTCCCTGTTACTGATATCGAACACTCTCCCAGTTCCCTGTTACTGATATCGAACACTCCCAGTTCCCTGTTACTGATATCGAACACTCTCCCAGTTCCCTGTTACTGATATCGAACACTCTCCGTTCCCTTTTACTGATATCAAACACTCTCCCAGTTCCCTATTACTGATATCGAACACTCTCCCAGTTCCCTGTTACTGATATCGAACACTCTCCCAGTTCCCTGTTACTGATATCAAACACTCTCCCAGTTCCCTGTTACTGATATCGAACACTCTCCCAGTTCCCTGTTACTGATATCGAACACTCTCCCAGTTCCCTGTTACTGATATCGAACACTCTCCCAGTTCCCTGTTACTGATATCAAACACTCTCCCAGTTCCCTGTTACTGATATCGAACACTCTCCCAGTTCCCTGTTACTGATATCGAACACTCTCCCAGTTCCCTGTTACTGATATCGAACACTCTCCCAGTTCCCTGTTACTGATATCAAACACTCTCCCAGTTCCCTGTTACTGATATCGAACACTCTCCCAGTTCCCTGTTACTGATATCGAACACTCTCAGTTCCCTGTTACTGATATCGAACACTCTCCCAGTTCCCTGTTACTGATATCGAACACTCTCCCAGTTCCCTGTTACTGATATCGAACACTCTCCCAGTTCCCTGTTACTGATATCGAACACTCTCCCAGTTCACCTGTTACTGATATCGAACACTCTCCCAGTTCCCTGTCACTGATATCAAACACTCTCCCAGTTCCCTGTTACTGATATCGAACACTCTCCCAGTTCGCTGTTACTGATATCGAAAACTCTCCCAGTTCCCTGTTACTGATATCGAACACTCTCCCAGTTCCCTGTTACTGATATCGAACACTCTCCCAGTTCCCTGTTACTGATATCGAACACTCTCCCAGTTCCCTGTTACTGATATCGAACACTCTCCCAGTTCCCTGTTACTGATATCAAACACTCTCCCAGTTCCCTGTTACTGATATCGAACACTCTCCCAGTTCCCTGTTACTGATATCGAACACTCTCCAGTTCCCTGTTACTGATATCGAACACTCTCCCAGTTCCCTGTTACTGATATCGAACACTCTCCCAGTTCCCTGTTACTGATATCGAACACTCTCCCAGTTCCCTGTTACTGATATCGAACACTCTCCCAGTTCCCTGTTACTGATATCGAACAGTCTCCAGTTCCCTGTTACTGATATCGAACACTCTCCCAGTTCCCTGTTACTGATATCGAACACTTCCCAGTTCCCTGTTAATGATATAAAACACTCTCCCAGTTCCCTGTTACTCATATCAAACACTCTCCAAGCTCCCTGTTACTGATATCGAACACTCTCCCAGTTCCCTGTTACTGATATCGAACACTCTCCCAGTTCCCTGTTACTGATATCAAACACTCTCCCAGTTCCCTGTTACTGATATCAACACTCTCCCAGTTCCCTGTTACTGATATCGAACACTCTCCCAGTTCCCTGTTACTGATATTGAACACTCTCCCAGTTCCCTGTTACTGATATCGAACAGTCTCCCAGTTCCCTGTTACTGATATCAAACACTCTCCCAGTTCCCTGTTACTGATATCGAACACTCTCCGTTCCCTGTTACAGATAGCGAACACATTCCCAGTTCCCTGTTAATGATATCAAACACTCTCCCAGTTCCCTATCACTGATATCGCACACTTTCCCAGTTCCCTGTTACTGATATCGAAAACTCTCCCAGTTCCCTATCACTGATATCGAACAATCTTCCAGTTCCCTGTTACTGATATCGAACACTCTCCCAGTTCCCTGTTACTGATATCGAACAAATCTCCGTTCCCTGTTACTGATATCAAACACTCTCCCAGTTCCCTGTTACTGATATCAAACACTCTCCCAGTTCCCTGTTACTGATATCAAACACTCTCCCATTTCCCTGTTACTGATATCGAACACTCTCCCAGTTCCCTATTACTGATATCGAGCACTCTCCCAGTTCCCTGTTACTGATATCGAACACTCTCCCAGTTCCCTGTTACTGATATCAAACACTCTCCCAGTTCCCTGTTACTGATATCGAACACTCTCCCAGTTCCCTGTTACTGATATCGAACACTCTCCCAGTTCCCTGTTACTGATATCGAACACTCTCCCAGTTCCCTGTTACTGATATCGAACACTCTCCCAGTTCCCTGTTACTGATATCGAACACTCTCCCAGTTCCCTGTTACTGATATCGAACACTCTCCCAGTTCCCTGTTACTGATATCGAACATCAGTTCCTGATCCAACTCCATTCCCTGTTACTGATATCGAACACTCTCCCAGTTCCCTGTTACTGATATCAAACACTCTCCCAGTTCCCTGTTACTGATATCGAACACTCTCCCAGTTCCCTGTTACTGATATCGAACACTCTCCCAGTTCCCTGTTACTGATATCGAACACTCTCCCAGTTCCCTGTTACTGATATCGAACACTCTCCCAGTTCCCTGTTACTGATATCGAACACTCTCCCAGTTCCCTGTTACTGATATCGAACACTCTCCCAGTTCCCTGTTACTGATATCGAACACTCTCCCAGTTCCCTGTTACTGATATCGAACACTCTCCCAGTTCCCTGTTACTGATATCGAACACTCTCCCAGTTCCCTGTTACTGATATCGAACACTCTCCCAGTTCCCTGTTACTGATATCAAACACTCTCCCAGTTCCCTGTTACTGATATCGAACACTCTCCCAGTTCCCTGTTACTGATATCGAACACTCTCCCAGTTCC
This sequence comes from Mobula hypostoma, assembly GCF_963921235.1. NCBI lineage: Eukaryota > Metazoa > Chordata > Chondrichthyes > Myliobatiformes > Myliobatidae > Mobula > Mobula hypostoma. The sequence goes on along the minus strand of NC_086105.1, from coordinate 91,162,752 downwards.
CTGTTACTGATATCGAACACTCTCCCAGTTCCCTGTTACTGATATCGAACACTCTCCCAGTTCCCTGTTACTGATATTCAAACACTCTCCCAGTTCCCTGTTACTGATATCGAACACTCTCCCAGTTCCCTGTTACTGATATCAAACACTCTCCCAGTTCCCTGTTACTGATATCAAACACTCTCCCAGTTCCCTGTTACTGATATCGAACACTCTCCAGTTCCCTGTTACTGATATCGAACACTCTCCCAGTTCCCTGTTACTGATATCGAACACTCTCCCAGTTCCCTGTTACTGATATCGAACACTCTCCCAGTTCCCTGTTACTGATATCGAACACTCTCCCAGTTCCCTGTTACTGATATCGAACACTCTCCCAGTTCCCTGTTACTGATATCAAACACTCTCCCAGTTCCCTGTTACTGATATCGAACACTCTCCCAGTTCCCTGTTACTGATATCGAACACTCTCAGTTCCCTGTTACTGATATCGAAGACTCTCCCAGTTCCCTGTTACTGATATCGAACACTCTCCCAGTTCTCTATCACTGATATCGAACACTCTCCCAGTTCGCTGTTACTCATATCGAACACTCTCCCAGTTCCCTGTTACTGATATCGAACACTCTCCCAGTTCGCTGTGACTCATATCGAACTCTCTCCAAGTTCCCTGTTACAGATATCGAAAACTCTCCCAGTTCCCTGTTACTGATATCGAACACTCTCCCAGTTCCCTGTTACTGATATTGAACAGACTCCATTCCTTGCTAGTGATATCCTACAATCTTCCAGTTCCCTGTTACTGATATTGAACACTCTACCAGTTCCCTGTTACTGATATCGAACACTCTCCCAGTTCCCTGCTACTGATTTCGAAGTCTCCCAGTTCCCTGTTACTGATATCGAACACTCTCCCAGTTCCCTGTTACTGATATCGAACACTCTCCCAGTTCCCTGTTACTGATATCGAACACTCTCCCAGTTCCCTGTTACTGATATCGAACACTCTCCCAGTTCCCTGTTACTGATATCAAACACTCTCCCAGTTCCCTGTTACTGATATCAAACACTCTCCCAGTTCCCTGTTACTGATATCGAACACTCTCCCAGTTCCCTGTTACTGATATCGAACACTCTCCCAGTTCCCTGTTACTGATATCGAACACTCTCCCAGTTCCCTGTTACTGATATCAAACACTCTCCCAGTTCCCTGTTACTGATATCGAACACTCTCCCAGTTCCCTGTTACTGATATCGAACACTCCCAGTTCCCTGTTACTGATATCAAACACTCTCCCAGTTCCCTGTTACTGATATCGAACACTCTCCCAGTTCCCTGTTACTGATATCAAACACTACTTCCAGTTCCCTGTTACTGATATCAAACACTCTCCCAGTTCCCTGTTACTGATATCGAACACTCTCCCAGTTCCCTGTTACTGATATCGAACACTCTCCCAGTTCCCTGTTACTGATATCGAACACTCCCAGTTCCCTGTTACTGATATCAAACACTCTCCCAGTTCCCTGTTACTGATATCAAACACTCTCCCAGTTCTCTGTTACTGATATCAAACACTCTCCCAGTTCCCTGTTACTGATATCGAACACTCTCCCAGTTCCCTGTCACTGATATCGAACACTCTCCCAGTTCCCTGTTACTGATATCGAACACTCTCCCAGTTCCCTGTTACTGATATCGAACACATCCCAGTTCCCTGTTACTGATATCAAACACTCTCCCAGTTCCCTGTTACTGATATCAAACACTCTCCCAGTTCCCTGTTACTGATATCGAACTGTCTCCCAGTTCCCTGTTACTGATATCAAACACTCTCCCAGTTCCCTGTTACTGATATCGAACACTCTCCCAGTTCCCTGTTACTGATATCGAACACTCTCCCAGTTCCCTGTTACTGATATCGAACACTCTCCCAGTTCCCTGTTACTGATATCGAACACTCTCCCAGTTCCCTGTTACTGATATCGAACACTCTCCCGTTCCCTGTTACTGATTTCGAGGCGTCTCCCAGTTCCCTGTTACTCCTATCAAACTCTCCCCCAGTTCCCTGTTACTGATATCGAACACTCTCCCAGTTCCCTGTTACTGATATCGAACAGACTCCATTCCCTGTTAGTGATATCGAACACTCTCCCAGTTCCCTGTTACTGATATCGAACAATCTTCCAGTTCCCTGTTACTGATATCGAACACTCTCCCAGTTCCCTGTTACTGATATCGAACACTCTCCCAGTTCCCTGTTACTGATATCGAACACTCTCCGTTCCCTGTTACTGATATCAAACACTCTCCCAGTTCCCTGTTACTGATATCAAACACTCTCCCAGTTCCCTGTTACTGATATCAAACACTCTCCCAGTTCCCTGTTACTGATATCGAACACTCTCCAGTTCCCTGTTACTGATATCAAACACTCTCCCAGTTCTCTGTCACTGATATCGAACACTCTCCCAGTTCCCTGTTACTGATATCGAACACTCTCCCAGTTCCCTGTTACTGATATCGAACACTCTCCCAGTTCCCTGTTACTGATATCGAACACTCTCCCAGTTCCCTGTTACTGATATTGAAAACTCTCCCAGTTCCCTGTTACTGATATCGAACACTCTCCCAGTTCCCTGTTACTGATATCGAACACTCTCCCAGTTCCCTTTTACTGATATCGAACACTCTCCCAGTTCCCTGTTACTGATATCGAACACTCTCCCAGTTCCCTGTTACTGATATCAAACACTCTCCCAGTTCCCTGTTACTGATATCGAACACTCTTCCCAGTTCCCTGTTACTGATATCGAACACTCTCCCAGTTCCCTGTTACTGATATCGAACACTCTCCCAGTTCCCTGTTACTGATATCGAACACTCTCCCAGTTCCCTGTTACTGATATCGAACACTCTCCCAGTTCCCTGTTACTGATATCGAACACTCTCCCAGTTCCCTGTTACTGATATCGAACACTCTCCCAGTTCCCTGTTACTGATATCGAACACTCTCCCAGTTCCCTGTTACTGATATCGAACACTCTCCCAGTTCCCTGTTACTGATATCAAACACTCTCCCAGTTCCCTGTTACTGATATCGAACACTCTCCCAGTTCCCTGTTACTGATATCAAACACTCTCCCAGTTCCCTGTTACTGATATCGAACACTCTCCCAGTTCCCTGTTACTGATATCGAACACTCTCCCAGTTCCCTGTTACTGATATCAAACACTCTCCCAGTTCCTGTTACTGATATCAAACACTCTCCCAGTTCCCTGTTACTGATATCGAACACTCTCCCAGTTCCCTGTTACTGATATCGAACACTCTCCCAGTTCCCTGTTACTGATATCGAACACTCTCCCAGTTCCCTGTTACTGATATCGAACACTCTCCCAGTTCCCTGTTACTGATATCAAACACTCTCCCAGTTCCCTGTTACTGATATCAAACACTCTCCCAGTTCCCTGTTACTGATATCGAACACTCTCCCAGTTCCCTGTTACTGATATCGAACACTCTCCCAGTTCCCTGTTACTGATATCGAACACTCTCCCAGTTCCCTGTTACTGATATCGAACACTCTCCCAGTTCCCTGTTACTGATATAACACTCTCCCAGTTCCCTGTTACTGATATCGAACACTCTCCCAGTTCCCTGTTACTGATATCGAACACTCTCCCAGTTCCCTGTTACTGATATCGAACACTCTCCCAGTTCCCTGTTACTGATATCGAACACTCTCCCAGTTCCCTGTTACTGATATCGAACACTCTCCCAGTTCCCTGTTACTGATATCGAACACTCTCCCAGTTCCCTGTTACTGATATCGAACACTCTCCCAGTTCCCTGTTACTGATATCAAACACACTCCCAGTTCCCTGTTACTGATATCGAACACTCTCCCAGTTCCCTGTTACTGATATCGAACACTCTCCCAGTTCCCTGTTACTGATATCGAACACTCTCCCAGTTCCCTGTTACTGATATCGAACACTCTCCCAGTTCCCTGTTACTGATATCGAACACTCTCCCAGTTCCCTGTTACTGATATCGAACACTCTCCCAGTTCCCTGTTACTGATATCGAACACTCCAGCAGTTCCCTGTTACTGATATCAAACACTCTCCCAGTTCCCTGTTACTGATATCGAACACTCTCCCAGTTCCCTGTTACTGATATCGAACACTCTCCCAGTTCCCTGTTACTGATATCGAACACTCTCCAGTTCCCTGTTACTGATATCGAACACTCTGCCAGTTCCCTGTTACTGATATCGAACACTCTCCCTGTTCCCTGTTACTGATATCGAACACTCCCAGTTCCCTGTTACTGATATCGAACACTCTCCCAGTTCGCTGTTACTGATATCGAACACTCTCCCAGTTCCCTGTTACTGATATCGAACACTCTCCCAGTTCCCTGTTACTGATATCGAACACTCTCCCAGTTCCCTGTTACTGATATCAAACACTCTCCCAGTTCCCTGTTACTGATATCAAACACTCTCCCAGTTCCCTGTTACTGATATCGAACACTCTCCCAGTTCCCTGTTACTGATATTGAACACTCTCTGTTCCCTTTTACTGATATCAAGCACTCTCCCAGTTCCCTGTTACTGATATCGAACACTCGCAGTTCCCTTTTACTGATATCGAACACTCTCCCAGTTCCATGTTACTGTTATCAAACACTCTCCCATTTCCCTGCTACTGATAACGAAAACTCTCCCAGTTCCTTTTACTGATACTGAACACTCTCCCAGTTCCCTGTTACTGATATCGAACACTCTCCCAGTTCTCTGTTACTGATATCAAACACTCTCCCAGTTCCCTGCTACTGATATCGAACACTCTCCCAGTTCCCTGTTACTGATATCGAACACTCTCCCAGTTCCCTGTTACTGTTATCAAACGCCTTCCCAATTCCTTGTTACTCATATCAAACACTCTCCCAGGTCCCTGTTACTGTTATCGAACACTCTCCCAGATCCCTATTACTGATATTGAAAACTCCCGTTCCCTGTTGCTGATATATAACACTCTCCCAGTTCCCTGTCACTGATGTCGAGCACTCTCCCAGTTCCCTGTTACTGATATCGAACACTCTTCGTTCCCTGTTACTGATATCGAACACTCTCCCAGTTCCCTGTTACTGATATCGAACACTCTCCCAGTTCCCTGTTACTGATATCGAACACTCTCCCAGGTCCCTGTTACTCATATCGAGCAGTCTCCCAGTTCCCTGTTACTGATATCGAAACACTCTCCCAGTTCCCTGTTACTGATATCGAACACTCTCCCAGTTCCCTGTTACTGATATTGAACACTCTCCCAGTTCCCTGTTACTGATATCGAACACTCTCCATTCCCTTTTACTGATATCGAACACTCTCCCAGTTCCCTGTTACTGATATCGAACACTCTCCCAGTTCCCTGTTACTGATATCGAACACTCTCCCAGTTCCCTGTTACTGATATCGAACACTCTCCCAGTTCCCTGTTACTGATATCGAACACTCTCCCAGTTCCCTGTTACTGATATCAAACACTCTCCCAGTTCCCTGTTACTGATATCGAACACTCTCCCAGTTTCCTGTTACTGATATCGAACACTCTCCAGTTCCCTGTTACTGATATCGAACACTCTCCCAGTTCCCTGTCAATGATATCAAACACTCTCCCAGTTCCCTGTTACTGATATCGAATACTCTCCCAGTTCCCTGTCACTGATATCGAACACTCTCAGTTCCCTGTTACTGATATCGAACACTCTCCCAGTTCCCTGTTACTGATATCGAACACTCTCCCAGTTCCCTGTTACTGATATCGAACACTCTCCCAGTTCCCTGTTACTGATATCAAACACTCTGCCAGTTCTCTGCACTGATATCGAACACTCTCCCAGTTCCATTTTTCTGATATTGAACACTCTCCCAGTTCCCTGTTACTGATATCGAACACTCTCCCAGTTCCCTGTTACTGATATCGAACACTCTCCCAGTTCCCTGTTACTGATATCGAACACTCTCCCAGTTCCCTGTTACTGATATCGAACACTCTCCCAGTTCCCTGTTACTGATATCGAACACTCTCCCAGTTCCCTGTTACTGATATCGAACAGTCTCCCAGTTCCCTGTCACTGATATCAAACACTCTCCCAGTTCCCTGTTACTGATATCGAATACATTCCCAGTTCCCTGTTACTGATATCGAACACTCTCAGTTCCCTGTTACTGATATCGAACACTCTCCCAGTTCCCTGTTACTGATATCGAACACTCTCCCAGTTCCCTGTTACTGATATCGAACACTCCCAGTTCCCTGTTACTGATATTAAACACTCTCCCAATTCCTTGTTACTCATATCAAACACTCTCCCAGTTCCCTGTTACTGATATCGAACACTCTCCCAGTTCCCTGTTACTGATATCGAACACTCTCCCAGTTCCCTGTTACTGATATCGTGCACTCTCCCAGTTCCCTGTTACTGATATCGAACACTCTCCCAGATCCCTGTTACTGATATTGAAAACTCCTGTTCCCTGTTGCTGATATGTAACACTCTCCCAGTTCCCTGTCACTGATGTCGAGCACTCTCCCAGTTCCCTGTTACTGATATCGAACACTTTCCCAGTTCCCTGCTACTGATTTCGAAGTCTCCCAGTTTCCTGCTACTGATTTCGAAGTCTCCCAGTTCCCTGTTACTGATTTCGAACATTCTCCCAGTTCCCTGTTACTGATATCGAACACTTTTCCAGTTCCCTGTTACTGATATCGAACACTCTCCCAGATTCCCTGTTACTGATATCGAACAGTCTCCCAGTTCCCTGTTACTGATATCAAACACTCTCCAGTTCCCTGTTACTGATATCGAACACTCTCCCAGTTCCCTGTTACTGATATCGAACACTCTCCCAGTTCCCTGTTACTGATATCGAACACTCTCCCAGTTCCCTGTTACTGATATCGAACACTCTCCCAGTTCCCTGTTACTGATTTCGAACACTCCCAGTTCCCTGTTACTGATATCGAACACTCTACCAGTTCCCTGTTACTGATATCGAACACTCTCCCAGTTCCCTGTTACTGATATCGAACACTCTTGGTTCCCGGTTACTGATATCGAACACTCTCCCAGTTCCCTGTTACTCATATCGAACACTCTCCCAGTTCGCTGCTACTCATATCAAACATTCTCCCAGTTCCCTGTTACTGATATTGAACATACTCCGTTCCCTGCTAGTGATATCAGACAATCTTCCAGTTCCCTGTTACTGATATCAAACACTTTCCCAGTTCCCTGTTACTCATATCAAACACTCTCCCAGTTCCCTGTTACTGATATCGAACACTCTCCCAGTTCCCTGTTACTGATATCGAACACTCTCCCAGTTCCCTGTTACTGATATCGAACACTCTCCCAGTTCCCTGTTACTGATATCGAACACTCCCGTTCCCTGTTACTGATATCAAACACTCTCCCAGTTCCCTGTTACTGATATCAAACACTCTGCCAGTTCCCTATCACTGATATCGCACACTCTCCCAGTTCCCTGTTACTGATATCGAAAACTCTCCCAGTTCTCTATCACTGATATCGAACACTCTCCCAGTTCCCTGTTACTGATATCGAACACTCTCCCAGTTCCCTGTTACTGATATCGAACACTCTCCCAGTTCCCTGTTACTCATTTCGAACAGACTCCCAGCTCCCTGTTACTGATATCGAACATTCTCCCTGTTGGCTCTTTACTGATATCGAACACTCTCCCAGTTCCCTGTTACTGATATCGAACACTCCCCCAGTTCCCTGTTACTGATATCGAACACTCTCCCAGTTCCCTGTTACTGATTTCGAACAGTCTCCCAGTTCCCTGTTACTGATATCGAACACTCTCCCAGTTCTCTGTTACTGATATCGAACACTCTCCCAGTTCCCTGTTACTGATATCGAACACTCTCCCAGTTCCCTGTTACTGATATCGAACACTCTCCCAGTTCCCTGTTACTGATATCGAACACTCCCAGTTCCCTGTTACTGATATCAAACACTCTCCCAATTCCTTGTTACTCATATCAAACACTCTCCCAGTTCCCTGTTACTGTTATCGAACACTCTCCCAGTTCCCTGTTACTGATATTGAAAACTCCCGTTCCCTGTTGCTGATATAGAACACTCTCCCAGTTCCCTGTTACTGATATCGAACACTCTCCCAGTTCCCTGTTACTGATATCGAACACTCTACAAGTTTACTGTTATTGATATCGAACACACTCCCACTTCCCTGTTACTGATATCAAACACTCTCCCAGTTCCCTGTTACTGATATCGAACACTCTCCTAGTTCCCTATAACTGATATTGAACACTCTCCCAGTTCCCTGTTACTGATATCGAACACTCCCAGTTGCCTGTTACTGATATCGAAAACTCTCCCAGTTCCCTGTTACTGATATCGAACACTCTCCCAGTTCCCTGTTACTGATATCGAACACTCTCCCAGTTCCCTGTTACTGATATCGAACACTCTCCCAGTTCCCTGTTACTGATATCAAACACTCTCCCAGTTCCCTGTTACTGATATCGAACACTCTCCCAGTTCCCTGTTACTGATATCAAACACTCTCCCAGTTCCCTGTTACTGATATCAAACACTCTCCCAGTTCCCTGTTACTGATATCGAACACTCTCCTAGTTCCCTATAACTGATCTCGAGCACTCTACTTGTTCCACGTTACTCATATCAAACACTCCCAGTTCCCTGTTACTGATATCGAACCCTCTCCCAGTTCCCTGTTACTGTTATCGAACACTCTCCCAGTTCCCTGTTACTGATATCGAACACTCTCCCAGTTCCCTGTTACTGATATCGAACACTCTCCCAGTTCCCTGTTACTGATATCGAACACTCTCCCAGTTCCCTGTTACTGATATCGAACACTCTCCCAGTTCCCTGTTACTGATATCGAACACTCTCCCAGTTCCCTGTTACTGATATCGAACACTCTCCCAGTTCCCTGTTACTGATATCAAACACTCTCCAGTTCCCTGTTACTGATATCGAACACTCTCCCAGTTCCCTGTTACTGATATCGAACACTCTCCCAGTTCCCTGTTACTGATATCGAACACTCTCCCAGTTCCCTGTTACTGATATCAAACACTCTCCCAGTTCCCTGTTACTGATATCAAATACTCTCCCAGTTCCCTGTTACTGATATCGAACACTCTCCCAGTTCCCTGTTACTGATATCGAACACTCTCCCAGTTCCCTGTTACTGATATCGAACCCTCTCCCAGTTCCCTGTTACTGATATCGAACACTCTCCCAGTTTCCCTGTTACTGATATCGAACACTCTCCCAGTTCCCTGTTACTGATATCGAACACTCTCCCAGTTCCCTGTTACTGATATCGAACACTCTCCCAGTTCCCTGTTACTGATATCGAACACTCTCCAGTTCCCTGTTACTGATATCGAACACTCTCCCAGTTCCCTGTTACTGATATCGAACACTCTCCCAGTTCCCTGTTACTGATATCAAACACTCTCCCAGTTCCCTGTTACTGATATCGAACACTCTCCCAGTTCCCTGTTACTGATATCGAACACTCACAGTTCCCTGTTACTGATATCGAACACTCTCCCAGTTCGCTGTTACTCATATCAAACACTCTCCCAGTTCCCTGTTACTGATATCAAACACACTCCCAGTTCCCTGTTACTGTTATCGAACACTCTCCCAGTTCCCTGTATACTGATATCGAACACTCTCCCAGTTCCCTGTTACTGATATCGAACACTCTCCCAGTTCCCTGTTACTGATATTGAAAACTCCCGTTCCCTGTTGCTGATATATAACACTCTCCCAGTTCCCTGTTACTGATATCGAACACTCTCCCAGTTCCCTGTTACTGTTATCAAACACTCTCCCATTTCCCTGCTACTGATAACGAAAACTCTCCCAGTTCCTTTTACTGATATTGAACACTCTCCCAGTTCCCTGCTACT